>NW_028160277.1:0-20000 GCF_964263955.1 Coregonus lavaretus | reverse complement strand
GTAGATCTCCAGGAACAGGGTTGGAGTTAAAACCTACAGGAGGGTAGCTCTCCAGGAACAGGGTTGGAGTTAAAACTTACAGGAGGGTATCTCTCCAGGAACAGGGTTGGGGTTAAAACCTACAGGAGGGTAGATCTCCAGGAACAGGGTTGGGGTTAAAACCTACAGGAGGGTAGATCTCCAGGAACAGGGTTGGAGTTAAAACCTACAGGAGGGTAGATCTCCAGGAACAGGGTTGGGGTTAAAACCTACAGGAGGGTAGATCTCCAGGAACAGGGTTGGAGTTAAAACCTACAGGAGGGTAGCTCTCCAGGAACAGGGTTGGAGTTAAAACCTACAGGAGGGTAGATCTCCAGGAACAGGGTTGGAGTTAAAACCTACAGGAGGGTAGCTCTCCAGGAACAGGGTTGGAGTTAAAACTTACAGGAGGGTATCTCTCCAGGAACAGGGTTGGGGTTAAAACCTACAGGAGGGTAGATCTCCAGGAACAGGGTTGGAGTTAAAACCTACAGGAGGGTAGATCTCCAGGAACAGGGTTGGGGTTAAAACCTACAGGAGGGTAGATCTCCAGGAACAGGGTTGGAGTTAAAACCTACAGGAGGGTAGATCTCCAGGAACAGGGTTGGGGTTAAAACCTACAGGAGGGTAGCTCTCCAGGAACAGGGTTGGGGTTAAAACCTACAGGAGGGTAGATCTCCAGGAACAGGGTTGGAGTTAAAACCTACAGGAGGGTAGATCTCCAGGAACAGGGTTGGGGTTAAAACCTACAGGAGGGTAGATCTCCAGGAACAGGGTTGGAGTTAAAACCTACAGGAGGGTAGATCTCCAGGAACAGGGTTGGGGTTAAAACTTACAGGAGGGTATCTCTCCAGGAACAGGGTTGGGGTTAAAACCTACAGGAGGGTAGATCTCCAGGAACAGGGTTGGAGTTAAAACCTACAGGAGGGTAGATCTCCAGGAACAGGGTTGGGGTTAAAACCTACAGGAGGGTAGATCTCCAGGAACAGGGTTGGAGTTAAAACCTACAGGAGGGTAGATCTCCAGGAACAGGGTTGGGGTTAAAACCTACAGGAGGGTAGATCTCCAGGAACAGGGTTGGAGTTAAAACCTACAGGAGGGTAGCTCTCCAGGAACAGGGTTGGAGTTAAAACCTACAGGAGGGTAGCTCTCCAGGAACAGGGTTGGAGTTAAAACCTACAGGAGGGTAGCTCTCCAGGAACAGGGTTGGAGTTAAAACCTACAGGAGGGTAGATCTCCAGGAACAGGGTTGGAGTTAAAACCTACAGGAGGGTAGATCTCCAGGAACAGGGTTGGAGTTAAAACCTACAGGAGGGTAGATCTCCAGGAACAGGGTTGGAGGTAAAACCTACAGGAGGGTAGCTCTCCAGGAACAGGGTTGGAGTTAAAACCTACAGGGGGGTAGCTACAAAGTACTAGAATATAACTAGTTCAGATGCCCTGATATTGATGAGATAAATGTAACTATTAACATATCAATATCAGGGCATCTGAACTAGTTAAGATAAAGCATATATCAACATTTATAAATTACACACACCGAGAGAGGTACATGCTCAAACCACACCGAGAGAGGTACATGCTCGAACCACACCGAGAGAGGTACATGCTCAAACAGGTTCCTGCATATTTTTGTCTCTCTCCCTCTCTCAAATTCCAAACAGTTCTAGTCCAGTCATGCCTACTCCGAGCCTCAAACTTGGACCACACAGAGAGTATAGTGCAGAGAGAGTATAGTGCAGAGAGAGTATAGTGCAGAGAGAGTATAGTGCAGAGAGAGTATAGTGCAGAGAGAGTATAGTGCAGAGAGAGTATAGTGCAGAGAGAGTATAGTGCAGAGAGAGTATAGTGCAGAGAGAGTATAGTGCAGAGAGAGTATAGTGCAGAGAGAGTATAGTGCAGAGAGAGTATAGTGCAGAGAGAGTATAGTGTAGAGAGAGTATAGTGCAGAGAGAGTATAGTGCAGAGAGAGTATAGTGCAGAGAGAGTATAGTGCAGAGAGAGTATAGTGCAGAGAGAGTATAGTGTAGAGAGAGTATAGTGCAGAGAGAGTATAGTGTAGAGAGAGTATAGTGCAGAGAGAGTATAGTGCAGAGAGAGTATAGTGCAGAGAGAGTATAGTGCAGAGAGAGTATAGTGCAGAGAGAGTATAGTGTAGAGAGCTTTAGCTATTGTCCATCTCATATAGTCATCATTCACTATTAAGCCAGTGGGTTAGGGTCCACCACTAAGGGGTTAGGGTCCACCACTAAGGGGTTAGGGTCCACCACTAGGGGGTTAGGGTCCACCACTAGGGGGTTAGGGTCCACCACTAGGGGGTTAGGGTCCACCACTAAGGGGTTAGGGTCCACCACTAAGGGGTTAGGGTCCACCACTAAGGGGTTAGGGTCCACCACTAAGGGGTTAGGGTCCACCACTAAGGGGTTCGGGTCCACCACTAGGGGGTTAGGGTCCACCACTAGGGGGTTAGGGTCCACCACTAAGGGGTTAGGGTCCACCACTAGGGGGTTAGGGTCCACCACTAAGGGGTTAGGGTCCACCACTAGGGGGTTAGGGTCCACCACTAGGGGGTTAGGGTCCACCACTAGGGGGTTAGGGTCCACCACTAGGGGGTTAGGGTCCACCACTAAGGGGTTAGGGTCCACCACTAAGGGGTTAGGGTCCACCACTAAGGGGGTTAGGGTCCACCACTAAGGGGTTAGGGTCCACCACTAAGGGGTTAGGGTCCACCACTAAGGGGTTAGAGTCCACCACTAAGGGGTTAGGGTCCACCACTAGGGGGTTAGGGTCCACCACTAAGGGGTTAGAGTCCACCACTAAGGGGTTAGAGTCCACCACTAGGGGGTTAGGGTCCACCACTAAGGGGTTAGAGTCCACCACTAAGGGGGTTAGGGTCCACCACTAAGGGGTTAGGGTCCACCACTAAGGGGTTAGGGTCCACCACTAGGGGGTTAGGGTCCACCACTAGGGGGTTAGGGTCCACCACTAAGGGGTTAGGGTCCACCACTAGGGGGTTAGGGTCCACCACTAGGGGGTTAGGGTCCACCACTAGGGGGTTAGGGTCCACCACTAAGGGGTTAGGGTCCACCACTAAGGGGTTAGGGTCCACCACTAAGGGGGTTAGGGTCCACCACTAAGGGGTTAGGGTCCACCACTAAGGGGTTAGAGTCCACCACTAAGGGGTTAGAGTCCACCACTAGGGGGTTAGGGTCCACCACTAAGGGGTTAGAGTCCACCACTAGGGGGTTAGGGTCCACCACTAAGGGGTTAGGGTCCACCACTAGGGGGTTAGGGTCCACCACTAAGGGGTTAGAGTCCACCACTAGGGGGTTAGGGTCCACCACTAAGGGGTTAGAGTCCACCACTAAGGGGGTTAGGGTCCACCACTAAGGGGTTAGGGTCCACCACTAAGGGGGTTAGGGTCCACCACTAGGGGGTTAGGGTCCACCACTAAGGGGTTAGGGTCCACCACTAAGGGGTTAGGGTCCACCACTAAGGGGGTTAGGGTCCACCACTAGGGGGTTAGGGTCCACCACTAGGGGGTTAGGGTCCACCACTAAGGGGTTAGGGTCCACCACTAAGGGGTTAGGGTCCACCACTAAGGGGGTTAGGGTCCACCACTAAGGGGTTAGGGTCCACCACTAAGGGGTTAGAGTCCACCACTAAGGGGTTAGAGTCCACCACTAAGGGGTTAGAGTCCACCACTAGGGGGTTAGGGTCCACCACTAAGGGGTTAGAGTCCACCACTAAGGGGTTAGAGTCCACCACTAGGGGGTTAGGGTCCACCACTAAGGGGTTAGAGTCCACCACTAGGGGGTTAGGGTCCACCACTAGGGGGTTAGGGTCCACCACTAAGGGGTTAGAGTCCACCACTAAGGGGTTAGGGTCCACCACTAAGGGGTTAGGGTCCACCACTAGGGGGTTAGGGTCCACCACTAAGGGGTTAGGGTCCACCACTAGGGGGTTAGGGTCCACCAATAGGGGGTTCGGGTCCACCACTAAGGGGTTAGGGTCCACCACTAGGGGGTTAGGGTCCACCACTAGGGGGTTAGGGTCCACCACTAAGGGGTTAGGGTCCACCACTAAGGGGTTAGGGTCCACCACTAAGGGGTTAGGGTCCACCACTAGGGGGTTCGGGTCCACCACTAAGGGGTTAGGGTCCACCACTAAGGGGTTAGGGTCCACCACTAAGGGGTTCGGGTCCACCACTAAGGGGTTAGGGTCCACCACTAGGGGGTTAGGGTCCACCACTAAGGGGTTAGGGTCCACCACTAGGGGGTTCGGGTCCACCACTAAGGGGTTAGGGTCCACCACTAAGGGGTTAGGGTCCACCACTAGGGGGTTCGGGTCCACCACTAAGGGGTTAGGGTCCACCACTAAGGGGTTAGGGTCCACCACTAAGGGGTTAGGGTCCACCACTAGGGGGTTAGGGTCCACCACTAGGGGGTTAGGGTCCACCACTAGGGGGTTCGGGTCCACCACTAGGGGGTTAGGGTCCACCACTAGGGGGTTAGGGTCCACCACTAAGGGGTTAGGGTCCACCACTAAGGGGTTAGGGTCCACCACTAAGGGGTTAGGGTCCACCACTAGGGGGTTAGGGTCCACCACTAGGGGGTTAGGGTCCACCAATAGGGGGTTAGGGTCCACCACTAGGGGGTTCGGGTCCACCACTAGGGGGTTAGGGTCCACCACTAGGGGGTTAGGGTCCACCACTAAGGGGTTAGGGTCCACCACTAAGGGGTTAGGGTCCACCACTAGGGGGTTAGGGTCCACCACTAGGGGGTTCGGGTCCACCACTAGGGGGTTAGGGTCCACCACTAGGGGGTTAGGGTCCACCACTAAGGGGTTAGGGTCCACCACTAAGGGGTTAGGGTCCACCACTAAGGGGTTAGGGTCCACCACTAAGGGGTTAGGGTCCACCACTAGGGGGTTAGGGTCCACCACTAGGGGGTTAGGGTCCACCACTAGGGGGTTCGGGTCCACCACTAGGGGGTTAGGGTCCACCACTAGGGGGTTAGGGTCCACCACTAAGGGGTTAGGGTCCACCACTAGGGGGTTAGAGTCCACCACTAAGGGGTTAGGGTCCACCACTAAGGGGTTAGGGTCCACCACTAGGGGGTTAGGGTCCACCACTAGGGGGTTAGAGTCCACCACTAAGGGGTGAGGGTCCACCACTAGGGGGTTAGGGTCCACCACTAGGGGGTTAGGGTCCACCACTAGGGGGTTAGGGTCCACCACTAAGGGGTTAGGGTCCACCACTAGGGGGTTAGGGTCCACCACTAGGGGGTTCGGGTCCACCACTAGGGGGTTCGGGTCCACCACTAGGGGGTTCGGGTCCACCACTAGGGGGTTAGGGTCCACCACTAGGGGGTTAGGGTCCACCACTAAGGGGGTTAGGGTCCACCACTAAGGGGTTAGGGTCCACCACTAGGGGGTTCGGGTCCACCACTAGGGGGTTCGGGTCCACCACTAGGGGGTTAGGGTCCACCACTAGGGGGTTAGGGTCCACCACTAGGGGGTTAGGGTCCACCACTAAGGGGGTTAGGGTCCACCACTAAGGGGTTAGGGTCCACCACTAAGGGGTTAGGGTCCACCACTAGGGGGTTAGGGTCCACCACTAGGGGGTTAGGGTCCACCACTAGGGGGTTAGGGTCCACCACTAAGGGGTTAGGGTCCACCACTAGGGGGTTAGGGTCCACCACTAGGGGGTTAGGGTCCACCACTAAGGGGTTAGGGTCCACCACTAAGGGGTTAGGGTCCACCACTAAGGGGGTTAGGGTCCACCACTAAGGGGTTAGGGTCCACCACTAAGGGGTTAGAGTCCACCACTAAGGGGTTAGAGTCCACCACTAGGGGGTTAGGGTCCACCACTAAGGGGTTAGAGTCCACCACTAGGGGGTTAGGGTCCACCACTAAGGGGTTAGGGTCCACCACTAGGGGGTTAGGGTCCACCACTAAGGGGTTAGAGTCCACCACTAGGGGGTTAGGGTCCACCACTAGGGGGTAAGGGTCCACCACTAAGGGGGTTAGGGTCCACCACTAGGGGGTTAGGGTCCACCACTAGGGGGTTAGGGTCCTACCAGACAAGCTAAATGACTTCTATGATCGCTTCTATGCAAGCAACACTGAACCATGCATGAGAGCACCAGCTGTTCTGGACAACTGTGTGATATCGTTCTCCTAGCCAACGTTAGTAAGACCTTTAAACAGGTTAACATTCACAAGGCCGTGGGGCCAGATGGATTACCAGGACACGTACTCAGAGCATGCGCTGATCAGCTGGCAAGTGTCTTCACTCTCCCTGACCCAGTCTGTAGTACCTACATGTTTTCAAGCAGACCACCATAGTCCCTGTGCCCAAGAACACCAAGGTAACCAGTCTAAATGACTATCGCCCTTTAGCGCTCACATCTGTAGCCATGAAATGCTTTGAAAGGCTGGTCATGGCTCACAGCAACACCAATTCGCATACCGCCCCAACAGATAACGCAATCTCGATTGCACTGGACGAAAGGAGTACCTATGTAAGAATGCTGTTCATTGACTACAGCTCAGCATTCAACACCATAGTACCTTCCAAGCTCATCACCAAGCTAAGGACCCTGGGATTAAACACCTCCCTCTGCAACTAGATCCTGGACTTCCTGACGGGCCGCCCCCAGGTGGTAAGGGTAGGTAACAACACATCCGCCACGCTGATCCTCAACACGGGGGCCCCTCAGGGGTGCGTGCTCAGTCCCCTCCTGTACTCCCTGTTCACCCATGACTGCATGGCCAGGCACAACTCCAACACCATCATTAAGTTTGCTGACGACACAACAGTGGTAGGCCTGAACACCGACAACGATGAGACAGCCTATAGGGAGGAGGTCAGAGACCTGGCCGTGTGGTGCCAGGACAACAACCTCTCCCTCAACGATGAGACAGCCTATAGGGAGGAGGTCAGAGACCTGGCCGTGTGGTGCCAGGACAACAACCTCTCCCTCAACGATGAGACAGCCTATAGGGAGGAGGTCAGAGACCTGGCCGTGTGGTGCCAGGATAACAACCTCTCCCTCAACGTGACCAAGACAAAGGAGCTGATGGTGGACTACAGGAAACGGAGGGGCGAGCACGCCCCCATCCACAACGATGGGGCTGTAGTGGAGCGGGTCCAGAGCTCCTCGTGTCCACGTCACTAATAGGAATGGGCATTTGACCTTTGACTGTTCGAGTATTAATTAGTTCCTATTAATTTGTTTGAGTAATTTTAGAACAAGGGCTGCACTGGAAAACATGTTTATCTAAATGCTTAATTTATCATAACCATTACAGGTAACACATCTTTAACTGCCTCATATATATATATTATATATTCACCTGGTTATATTATATCACGGAACACAATCTTCCATAAGGCAGTAACCTCAGCAGTGGTGCTGGTAGAAGCCTGTGGCTGTGCAACGGCCTTGTTTACCTCAGCAGTGGTGCTGGTAGAAGCCTGTGGCTGTGCAACGGCCTTGTTTACCTCAGCAGTGGTGCTGGTAGAAGCCTGTGGCTGTGCAACGGCATGGCCTTGTTTACCTCAGCAGTGGTGCTGGTAGAAGCCTGTGGCTGTGCAACGACATGGCCTTGTTTACCTCAGCAGTGGTGCTGGTAGAAGCCTGTGGCTGTGCAACGGCATGGCCTTGTTTACCTCAGCAGTGGTGCTGGTAGAAGCCTGTGGCTGTGCAACGACATGGCCTTGTTTTGTTAAGATGCTCTTACTTCCCGAGCCCTTATCCAAAACACACCCACCATGTTATATAGTAGAGCAGAACAGGGGGAAGTGATGCGTCTGGTTATATAGCCATCCCAAGTTATTCTCAAAGAGTGATCATTTGAAACGGGGCTCAATTTGGCAAGTTGAAAGACATTTTTCAAGGTTACACAGGCAAATATATTGATAAAGGTCACCTTGTCCTAGAGAGATTGACACGGTTATCAAAACGTCACGCCTGGGTAAGCCTACATGAAACACAGCCCTTATTTGAAGTGTTTCTAAAATCCCCTTATGGGAAAAATGAATGGTGGAAAAACGATTGGAACCATTTCCTTGTTTGACTGCTAGGTTTTATGGGTATTATGATACTGTGGTACTCTAGAAAACCCTTTCTGTGCAAATGGACATGAAAAGATTACCTCTGTAACCCTAACCCTTCTGTAATCGCAATCTGTCACAAGACAACGGGTTAGACGAGTCTCTCTCCCTCTGCATGCCTACTTGTTGCTCAGTCCTTCATGTGCTCTTGGGTTAGGGTTCTGTCACAAGACAACGGGTTAGACGAGTCCCTCTCCCTCTGCATGCCTCCTGCTCAGTCCTTCATGTGCTCTTGCAGAGAAATAGGCCATGTTTGTTTAGAAACACCACACCCATCAACCGGAGCTTTCCAATCCCCTGAAAATGTCTGCCACACACACAGGCCATTCCAAGAGCAAACACATCTTCATGCTCCTCATGTGACTGGCTGTAGGGCGGTGTGTGTGTGTGTGTGTGTGTGTGTGGCAGAAGTTCAATGGGGGAAGTGACTCAGAAGGTGCACCTCTTCTCACTTCCTATATGTCGAGCTGTGGGGTGTGTGAGTCTCTCTATCTCGAGTTGCTGTTTGCAACATGACCAAATAAGGACCTCAAAATCCAACTCTAAAACACGGAACTAACCCCAACACACTTCTGAAATATGTAGTCCCCTGTAGCTCAGTTGGTAGAGCATGGCGCTTGCAACGCCAGGGTTGTGGGTTCGTTTCCCACGGGGGGCCCAGTATGAAAATGTATGCACTCACTTAACTGTAAGTCGCTCTGGAGAAGAGCGTCTGCTAAAATGTAAAATGAATAATTAAAATAATACAGTGGTCACATTTGAACATTTTACCAGAAGTCAGGGGAGTGTCCTGACTAAATATTCTCCAACAGCTACTAGTTGAAAAAGAAACAGATTAGTGACTACTAGTGTACTATCCAATCTGCTATTGACGTGTAGCCTAACCCAGCCTCAGCCAATCACGCCCTAGGGGATGTGATGACCCCTGACCCTAAATCTCCCTGTCTGATGAGGTTTCCCCTCGGGGTACCGCTCTAGGACCCTAACCTTAATTAGGGAAATTAAAAACTGAGCCAAGATCAGAGGCTGTGTCCAAATACTCATACTAGCATCCTAAATAGTATCCATCCTAAATAGTATCCATCCTAAATAGTATCCATCCTAAATAGTATCCATCCTAAATAGTATCCATCCTAAATAGTATGCCATCCTAAATAGTATCCATCCTAAATAGTATCCATCCTAAATAGTATGCCATCCTAAATAGTATGCCAACCTAAATAGTATCCATCCTAAATAGTATCCATCCTAAATAGTATCCATCCTAAATAGTATGCCATCCTAAATAGTATGCCATCCTAAATAGTATCCATCCTAAATAGTATCCATCCTAAATAGTATCCATCCTAAATAGTATCCATCCTAAATAGTATCCATCCTAAATAGTATCCATCCTAAATAGTATCCATCCTAAATAGTATGCCATCCTAAATAGTATGCCATCCTAAATAGTATGCCATCCTAAATAGTATCCATCCTAAATAGTATCCATCCTAAATAGTATCCATCCTAAATAGTATCCATCCTAAATAGTATGCCATCCTAAATAGTATGCCATCCTAAATAGTATCCATCCTAAATAGTATCCATCCAAAAATAGTATCCATCCTAAATAGTATCCCATCCTAAATAGTATGCCATCCTAAATAGTATGCCATCCTAAATAGTATGCCATCCTAAATAGTATGCCATCCTAAATAGTATCCATCCTAAATAGTATCCATCCTAAATAGTATCCATCCTAAATAGTATCCATCCTAAATAGTATCCAACCTAAATAGTATGCCATCCTAAATAGTAGCCATCCTAAATAGTAGCCATCCTAAATAGTATGCCATCCTAAATAGTATCCATCCTAAATAGTATCCATCCTAAATAGTATCCATCCTAAATAGTATCCATCCTAAATAGTATCCATCCTAAATAGTATCCATCCTAAATAGTATGCCATCCTAAATAGTATGCCATCCTAAATAGTATGCCATCCTAAATAGTATGCCATCCTAAATAGTATCCATCCTAAATAGTATCCATCCTAAATAGTATCCATCCTAAATAGTATGCATCCTAAATAGTATCCAACCTAAATAGTATCCAACCTAAATAGTATCCAACCTAAATAGTATCCATCCTAAATAGTATCCATCCTAAATAGTATCCATCCTAAATAGTATGCCATCCTAAATAGTATGCCATCCTAAATAGTATCCATCCTAAATAGTATGCCATCCTAAATAGTATGCCATCCTAAATAGTATGCCATCCTAAATAGTATCCATCCTAAATAGTATGCCATCCTAAATAGTATCCATCCTAAATAGTATGCCATCCTAAATAGTATGCCATCCTAAATAGTATGCCATCCTAAATAGTATGCCATCCTAAATAGTATCCATCCTAAATAGTATCCATCCTAAATAGTATCCAACCTAAATAGTATCCATCCTAAATAGTATCCAACCTAAATAGTATCCATCCTAAATAGTATCCATCCTAAATAGTATCCATCCTAAATAGTATCCATCCTAAATAGTATCCATCCTAAATAGTATCCATCCTAAATAGTATCCATCCTAAATAGTATCCATCCTAAATAGTATGCCATCCTAAATAGTATCCATCCTAAATAGTATCCATCCTAAATAGTATCCATCCTAAATAGTATGCCATCCTAAATAGTATCCATCCTAAATAGTATCCATCCTAAATAGTATCCAACCTAAATAGTATCCATCCTAAATAGTATCCATCCTAAATAGTATCCATCCTAAATAGTATCCATCCTAAATAGTATCCATCCTAAATAGTATCCATCCTAAATAGTATGCCATCCTAAATAGTATCCATCCTAAATAGTATCCATCCTAAATAGTATCCAACCTAAATAGTATCCATCCTAAATAGTATCCAACCTAAATAGTATCCATCCTAAATAGTATCCATCCTAAATAGTATCCATCCTAAATAGTATCCATCCTAAATAGTATCCATCCTAAATAGTATGCCATCCTAAATAGTATGCCATCCTAAATAGTATGCCATCCTAAATAGTATGCCATCCTAAATAGTATGCCATCCTAAATAGTATGCCATCCTAAATAGTATGCCATCCTAAATAGTATGCCATCCTAAATAGTATGCCATCCTAAATAGTAGCCATCCTAAATAGTATCCATCCTAAATAGTATCCAACGTAAATAGTATCCATCCTAAATAGTATCCATCCTAAATAGTATCCATCCTAAATAGTATCCATCCTAAATAGTATCCATCCTAAATAGTATGCCATCCTAAATAGTATGCCATCCTAAATAGTATGCCATCCTAAATAGTATGCCATCCTAAATAGTATCCATCCTAAATAGTATCCATCCTAAATAGTATCCATCCTAAATAGTATGCCATCCTAAATAGTATCCATCCTAAATAGTATGCCATCCTAAATAGTATCCATCCTAAATAGTATGCCATCCTAAATAGTATGCCATCCTAAATAGTATGCCATCCTAAATAGTATCCATCCTAAATAGTATGCCATCCTAAATAGTATCCATCCTAAATAGTATCCATCCTAAATAGTATCCATCCTAAATAGTATGCCATCCTAAATAGTATCCATCCTAAATAGTATCCATCCTAAATAGTATCCATCCTAAATAGTATCCATCCTAAATAGTATGCCATCCTAAATAGTATCCATCCTAAATAGTATGCCATCCTAAATAGTATGCCATCCTAAATAGTATCCATCCTAAATAGTATCCATCCTAAATAGTATCCATCCTAAATAGTATCCATCCTAAATAGTATCCATCCTAAATAGTATCCATCCTAAATAGTATGCCATCCTAAATAGTATGCCATCCTAAATAGTATCCATCCTAAATAGTATGCCATCCTAAATAGTATGCCATCCTAAATAGTATGCCATCCTAAATAGTATGCCATCCTAAATAGTATGCCATCCTAAATAGTATCCATCCTAAATAGTATCCATCCTAAATAGTATCCATCCTAAATAGTATGCCATCCTAAATAGTATGCCATCCTAAATAGTATGCCATCCTAAATAGTATCCATCCTAAATAGTATGCCATCCTAAATAGTATCCATCCTAAATAGTATGCCATCCTAAATAGTATCCATCCTAAATAGTATGCCATCCTAAATAGTATCCATCCTAAATAGTATCCATCCTAAATAGTATGCCATCCTAAATAGTATCCATCCTAAATAGTATCCATCCTAAATATTATGCCATCCTAAATAGTATCCATCCTAAATAGTATGCCATCCTAAATAGTATCCATCCTAAATAGTATCCATCCTAAATAGTATGCCATCCTAAATAGTATCCATCCTAAATAGTATGCCATCCTAAATAGTATCCATCCTAAATAGTATCCATCCTAAATAGTATCCATCCTAAATAGTATCCATCCTAAATAGTATGCCATCCTAAATAGTATGCCATCCTAAATAGTATGCCATTTGAGTAAAAAAATATAGGTTAATTATGTGACATTTTGAAAGTCTAGTATACTTTAAAATGCCTGATGTCATACGGACAACAGCTGATCGATAAGATGGACTACTGAAATCAACAAATAGCAGAAAACATCACGCGTTACAGTCTCAGAATACAAAAATAGAATGTTAGTATGTCCATTTTAGAAAATCTAGAATAGTTTAAATGCCAGGATGTTCTACTCATTTCGGCTCTTCATCTAGTAAAATTCGATGCACACTTTTCCACAATCCATTGGAAGAGGTGGGCTGCGAGTGATAGACCCTAGTTCTCTTCAAGTAGCCAAACAACAAAACGAGGCTACTTAATTGGGAAGAATAGCAAAGCTTCTGTAGTGTTCAAATTTAGTTTTTTTTCTCCTTATAAATGATCAAGAGTATCGCATCGTAGGCGACATCTTTGAAAACAGAAGTCTTGTTTACCCAAAGTGGATTTCTGTTTTCTAACTAAAAAGGGTTTTTTGTTCTCTTGGCCTTCGTTAGAGCCTGTAAACTAAATACTAAATCATCTTTTGATTTCTGAATGTCAGCACCGGGGATGTGGCTGCGTTATTGATGTAATCAGGCCTTTTTATTTTAACATATGGATCGATTTTAGTTTTGTAGGCTTCCTATTGAATTACTTCATTCGTGGATCAAGCCTTAGTAGTCATTCTGATCTCATTAACATCAAAGCGGTGACCCGATCCTGCAGGTTCATGCTCTACAACATTTGCAGAGTACGACCCTACCTTGCACGGAAAGCGGTACGGCACCTCCTTACCTTCAGGCTCTGATCAGACCCTACACCCAAACGAGGGCACTACGTTCATCCACCTCTGGCCTGCTAGCCCCCCTACCTCTACAGAAGCACAGTTCCCGCTCAGCCCAGTCAAAGCTATTTGCTGCTCTGGCACCCCAATGGTGGAACAAGCTCCCTCACGACGCCAGGACAGCGGAGTCACTCACCACCTTCCGGAGACACTTGAAACCCCACCTCTTTAAGGAATACCTGGGATAGGATAAAGTCATCCTTCTACCCCTCCCCTCCCCCACCATAAAAAAATAAAATAGGGTGGTTGTCCCACTGGCTATCATAAATTGAATACACCAATCTGTAAGTCGCTCTGGATAAGAGCGTCTGCTAAATGATGTAAATGTAAATTCCCAATGATCAGTGCTTTATTTTATTATGTTGCTGTCAAGAGGTTCTGAATTTGCGATGCACCCGACTGTCCACGTTTTTCTGTGCAATAGCCTTTAGATTTGAACATTTGAAAAGTGTTAGTGCATGCACTAGGCTATTTGATTTAATTTATATACATTACAGCACTTCGGTTTCACTAATAAATATGTTGAAATGGAAACAAATGATCTGTTTCGGTCTTCAGTCCTTTTTAAATAGGATAGATGAGCCCATGACTGAGTTTGGGAAATCCTGGGCTAATGTATCGGTCGAATGTGATAGTCTGTCTATAACCAGCCTGAGTAGGCCTATAACTCAATTTCTATTCTTTTCAGAGATTAGAGAAATTGGAAACGAGTTATTATCAGGCTGGTAATGAGATGCAGGTCTGTTGAATTTAGAAAAATCCACCTGCACTCGGCCACGCCCCACCCACTCAGCCAGTCAGGAGCCAAGGCTTACTGCATACTTTTTACTAAACGGTACGTTCAAATAGTATGCGACGATGAGTAAACAGTATGCAGTTATAGTATGCAGTTGAAGTAGTACGCTAGTATGGGTATCCAGACACGGCCACTGTCTAGTGGCAACTTCACCCCAACACTTCTTCCCTCTCCAGCTAAGCTTTTATTTCCACTTCTTGGTTGACAGGTCAACTAAATGTACAACACTCTCGTTATGGCGTAGAGCCACCAGGAAACATCAAACACCCAAGCCGTTCAACCATTAAATCAATCGGTGTCTTCCCTTCAACAGCCGTATGCAACTTGTGTCGCCCACGGAGAGACCTCAGCCTAAATCTGCACACCCCACCCACTCCCGTGTTAACTACTCACAGTCACGCCAGCCAGTTGACCTCCAGGTGTTGCTGCCCAGACCGACTCCTTCCCCGCCTCAGACCCACAGATAGCTGCCTCTTCCACGAAGGGAGGTGTTCCCGCCATCAGGTTGGTTATATAGCCATCCCACGCCATGGTTCTACAGCACTGATTAATATATACACTATAGAGACTGGGGGGGAGGAGGCGAGGAGATGTGGGGGGGAGGAGAAGATAAGAGTTTTAGGCGTCAGTTTTAACAAACAGGAGCCAACATTCTGAACATTCCGAGGCCACTGCATTAAATCACGAGTCTCTGCACCAGAATGTAAAAGTAGTATGTAACACAAGTCATACAGTGATTGAGATTGGAATAAAGGTGTGTGTCGGGTTTAAAGTTACCTGAGCAGCTCGAGTCGTGGGGACAGTGGAGTGAGCACCGAGGAAGAGCAGGGTTCTATATGCCGTCTCCCGCCCACCACTCGGGACTTCCTTGTTCAGTAACCGAGGCGTCGGGCTGCGTTCAGTTCACTCAACGTTCCGTTCCTGATCTACACGTTTTCTCCCAAAACAGTTATTCAACATTCTGTAGACCTGCGCCCTCTAGTCCACTATAATTAGGCAAAATGTAACGATTTCAGCTGGTCATTCAGTACAGCACCATTACCTTTCAATTAAACATTAAACACAGTTTTGTCCTGGTGAAGGTGCCCACAGACCACATGGGGATTCACATAGGAGGCCATGGAGCCCCACCGTGGAGGTGTCACAATACCCAGCGGTCAAACAGGGAAATGGTTCCAATAATTTTTCCACCATTCATTTTTCCCATAGGGGATTTTAGAAACACTTAATATAAGGGCTGTGTTTCGTGTAAGCTTACCCTGGCGTGACGTTTGTTTTTTACTATCTAAATCTGTCTCAGACAAGGTGTTTTTTATCAATATATTCGACTCTATTTACCCTCAGATTCGAAAATGCTAATTAGCATCTAAGTAGACATCATGCAAAACTACAAATCCCAGCAAGCTCCTGCACGTCATCTCAAGCTTACACCTTTACTAACAGGTATTGTGTCAATTTAAACTTGCACAAGACAGTTCACAGAATTGTCCATGTAAAGAAATGTAGGCAATTTATTCATTACTACATTTAGCTAATATTAGATAGTTAATCCAGAGATGTTTACCTTTGCCTTGTTTCGGCAGTCTCATCCAGATCATCATTGTATTTGTAGTTCTTTATGATAACTACATTAGCAGCTAATTAGCATTTACTTTTGGGAGGGTAAATACAGGCGAATATATTGACAAAAGCCACCTTGTCCTAGAGAGATTTACACTGTTATCAAAACGTCACCCCAGGGTAAGCCTACACGAAACACAGCCCATATTTTAAGCGTTACTAAAATCCCCTATGGGAAAAATGAATGATGGAAAAACGATTGGAAACCTATTTCACCGCTAGGTTTTATGGGTATTATGACTCATACTGTGGCACTCTATAGAATCACTCCCCTGCAGTCAGACTTCACATGCTGGTTCAAACGAGTGGAGCAGTTAGCCAGTAGCTGTTAGCACCATGACATGGTTTAACCTATAGCAGTAGTAGAACACAGTGGAGCAGTTAGCCAGTAGCTGTTAGCACCATGACATGGTTTAACCTATAGCAGTAGTTTAACCTGTAACCTTATTTGGTAGACTCCATCCTGTAACCTTATTTGGTAGACTCCATCCTGTAACCTTATTTGGTAGACTCCATCCTGTAACCTTATTTGGTAGACTCCATCCTGTAACCTTATTTGGTAGACTCCATCCTGTAACCTTATTTGGTAGACTCCATCCTGTAACCTTATTTGGTAGACTCCATCCTGTAACCTTATTTGGTAGACTCCATCCTGTAACCTTATTTGGTAGACTCCATCCTGTAACCTTATTTGGTAGACTCCATCCTGTAACCTTATTTGGTAGACTCCATCCTGTAACCTTATTTGGTAGACTCCATCCTGTAACCTTATTTGGTAGACTCCATCCTGTAACCTTATTTGGTAGACTCCATCCTGTAACCTTATTTGGTAGACTCCATCCTGTAACCTTATTTGGTAGACTCCATCCTGTAACCTTATTTGGTAGACTCCATCCTGTAACCTTATTTGGTAGACTCCATCCTGTAACCTTCTAGAAGCGAGTTTGTAGGGAGAAGTACTTGAGATATCATGATGGAGAGGAGAAAGAGAAGGGGTAAGATGAGGGGGAGGGAGAGGAGAAAGAGAAGGGGTAAGATGAGGGGGAGGGAAGGAGGGAACTGAGAAGGGGTAAGATGAGGGGGGGGGAAGGAGGGAACTGAGAAGGGGTAAGATGAGGGGGAGGGAAGGAGGGAACTGAGAAGGGGTAAGATGAGGGGGGGGGAAGGAGGGAACTGAGAAGGGGTAAGATGAGGGGGAGGGAAGGAGGGAACTGAGAAGGGGTAAGATGAGGGGGGGGGAAGGAGGGAACTGAGAAGGGGTAAGATGAGGGGGAGGGAAGGAGGGAACTGAGAAGGGGTAAGATGAGGGGGAGGGAAGGAGGGAACTGAGAAGGGGTAAGATGAGGGGGAGGGAAGGAGGGAACTGAGAAGGGGTAAGATGAGGGGGAGGGAAGGAGGGAACTGAGAAGGGGTAAGATGAGGGGGAGGGAAGGAGAAAGAGAAGGGGTAAGATGAGGGGGAGGGAAGGAGGGAACTGAGAAGGGGTAAGATGAGGGGGAGGGAAGGAGGGAACTGAGAAGGGGTAAGATGAGGGGGAGGGAAGGAGGGATAGAACTGAGAAGCCGAAAAATAGATGCTCACTTTAGCCCCATCTTCACCTGCGAGAGAATAATGATAATAATAATATGCCATTTAGCAGACGCTTTTATCCAAAGCGACTTACAGTCATGTGCGCATACATTTTTACGTATGGGTGGTCCCGGGGATCGAACCCACTACCCTGGCGTTACAAGCACCATGCTCTACCAATTGAGCTACAGAGGACGACAAGACAAGACAAGACAAGACAAGACAAGACAAGACAAGACAAGACAAGACAAGACAAGACAAGACAAGACAAGACAAGACAAGACAAGACAAGACAAGACAAGACAAGACGTCCAGTGTGGCTCAGGTGGTAGAGCAATCCCAGGATTGTGGGTTTGATTCCCGAGACCACCCATATGAAAATGTATTCACCCACTACTGTAAGTCACTTTCGATAAAAGCTAAATGGCATACAATATATAAAAGTATCCTAACCTGTCTACTAATCAGGGGAGAGAAGGGCAAACTGGCTCTAACCAGAATAGAAAGAGGAGTGGGAGGCCCCGGTGCACAACTGAGCAAGAAAACACCAGCCTCAACGTCAACAGTGAAGAGGCGACTCCGGGATGCTGACCTTCTAGGCAGAGTTGCAAAGAAAAAGCCATATTTCAGACTACCCATCTTAATCTTTCTTTTTATGGGCCAGTCTGAGATATGGCTTTTTCTTTGCAACTCTGCCTAGAAGGTCAGCATCCCGGAGTCGCCTCTTCACTGTTGACGTTGAGACTGGTGTTTTGCGGGTACTATTTAATGAAGCTGCCAGTTGAGGACCTGTGAGGCGCCTGTTTCTCAAACTAGACACTCCAATGTATTTGTCCTCTTGCTCAGTTGTGCACCGGGGCCTCCCACTCCTCTTTCTATTCTGGTTAGAGCCAGTTTGCGCTGTTCTGTGAAGGGAGTAGTACACAGCGTTGTACGAGATCTTCAGTTTCTTGGCAATTTCTCGCATGGAATAGACTTCATTTCTCAGAACAAGAATAGACTGACGAGTTTCACAAGAACGTTCTTTGTTTCTGGCCATTTTGAGCTTGTAATTGAACCCACAATTGCTGATGCTCCAGATACTCAACTCGTCTCAAGAAGGCCAGTTTTATTGCTTCTTTAATCAGCACAACAGTTTTCAGCTGTGCTAACATAATTGCAAAAGGGTTTTCTAATGATTAATTAGCCTTTTAAAATGAAAAACTTGGATTAGCAAACAACGTGCCATTGGAACACAGGACTGATGGTTGCTGATAATGGGCCTCTGTACGCCTATGTAGATATTCTATAAAAAATCAGCAGTTTCCAGCTACAATAGCCATTTACAACATTAACAATGTCTACACTGTATTTCTGATCAATTTGATGTTATTTTAATGGACAAAAAATTTGCTTTTCTTTCGAAACATGTTCAGACACACGTTTTCTGGACTGTCTCTCCTCCATCTCTCTTTCTCTCTCCTCCATCTCTCTTTCTCTCCCTCCATCTCTCTTTCTCTCTCCTCCATCTCTCTTTCTCTCTCCTCCATCTCTCTTTCTCTCTCCTCCATCTCTCTTTCTCTCTCCTCCATCTCTCTTTCTCTCTCCTCCATCTCTTTCTCTCTCCTCCATCTCTCTTTCTCTCTCCTCCATCTCTCTCTCTCCTCTCTCTCTTCTCTCTCCTCCTATCTCTCTTTCTCTCTCCTCCATCTCTCTTTCTCTCTCCTCCATCTCTTTCTCTCTCTCCTCCATCTCTCTTTCTCTCTCCATCTCTCTTTCTCTCTCCTCCATCTCTTTCTCTCTCCTCCATCTCTCTTTCTCTCTCCTCCATCTCTCTCCTCCATCTCTCTTTCTCTCTCCTCCATCTCTCTTTCTCTCTCCTCCATCTCTCTTTCTCTCTCCTCCATCTCTCTTTCTCTCTCCTCCATCTCTCTTTCTCTCCTCCATCTCTCTTTCTCTCTCCTCCATCTCTCTTTCTCTCTCCTCTTTCTCTCTCCTCCATCTCTCTTTCTCTCTCTCCATCTCTCTTTCTCTCTCCTCCATCTCTCTTTCTCTCTCCTCTTTTTTCTCTCTCCTCCATCTCTCTTTCTCTCTCCTCCATCTCTCTTTCTCTCTCCTCCATCTCTCTTTCTCTCTACTCCATCTCTCTTTCTCTCTCCTCCATCTCTCTTTCTCTCTCCTCCATCTCTCTTTCTCTCTCCTCCATCTCTTTCTCTCTCCTCCATCTCTCTTTCTCTCTCCTCCATCTCTCTCCTCCATCTCTCTTTCTCTCTCCTCCATCTCTCTTTCTCTCTCCTCCATCTCTCTTTCTCTCTCCTCCATCTCTCTTTCTCTCTCCTCCATCTCTCTTTCTCTCTCCTCTTTCTCTCTCCTCCATCTCTCTTTCTCTCTCCTCCATCTCTCTTTCTCTCTCCTCCATCTCTCTTTCTCTCTCCTCCATCTCTCTTTCTCTCTCCTCTTTCTCTCTCCTCCATCTCTCTTTCTCTCTCCTCCATCTCTCTTTCTCTCTCCTCCATCTCTCTTTCTCTCTCCTCCATCTCTCTTTCTCTCTACTCCATCT
>NW_028160278.1:0-153061 GCF_964263955.1 Coregonus lavaretus | reverse complement strand
GGTGCTCAAGTTGAAGTAGAATTCAGCATGTTCTGGAAAGCAGAGAGCTAAGGAAATGACCTCTAAGTAAAACAGTTACGACTACTGCAAAGAGAAGCACTTATGCGCTGTGGATTCAAATAACACTTCTGTTTGAAGTAATGAGTGTGTTTCAATCAAAAGAAGAAGGATAGTATTATCAGGAGATGTTGCATAAGTCACATCAAACTACCCCAACAAGTAGCACTTACTGAATTATGTAGACAAGTCAATGCTAGTGTTAGGGTACCAATTGTGACAGGTTTGGTAGGGAAAAGGCCACAGTTGGAGATCTCCGGTAAAGACTACTTACTGGTTTGTTAGTTCATGTGGTCGTTCTTGGCACTCAAGAGCAGATCCTAGTGGCAAATCACAGTTAAGCCTACCCCAAAGAGAAGCACTTATTCATCCAGCAAAAAATGTATGCTTCCATTTAAGGTAACATTAATATGAAGCTAGGAGAAAACCCCTGTTCAGAAAAGCAACACAAAATGCTTGTCGTCAAGTGGCCATTAACAACTACCCCAACAAAAAAAATTACTGCACACATAACTGGTCAATGCTTTGTTAGGGTTGCTGTTGTGACATGTAGGTACAAGTAGGGACACATTAAAAAGTAGTTGCTGTAATTCAATGCAGAATCAGACCCCAACTTAATAGCACTTTCTGTGGCCTGATAAAAGAAAGGTGCTCAAGTTGAAGTAGAATTCAGCATGTTATGGAAAGCAGAGAGCTAAGGAAATGACCTCTAAGTAAAACAGTTACGACTACCGCAAAGAGAAGCACTTATGGGCTATGGATTCAAATAACGCTTCTGTTTGAAATAATGAGTGTGTTTCAATCAAAAGAAGAAGGATAGTATTATCAGGAGATGTTGCATAAGTCACGTCAAACTACCCCAACAAGTAGCACTTACTGAATTATGTAGACAAGTCAATGCTAGTGTTAGGGTACCAATTGTGACAGGTTTGGTAGGGAAAAGGCCACAGTTGGAGATCTCTGGTAAAGACTACTTACTGGTTTTGTAGACAACAGGCCACAGTCGTAGAGCTCTGGTAAAAACTGCTTACTGCTTACTCCTTGAATCCCCTTTATTGAGTTGGCAGTCCTCCAAGGAGTCCAACTAAAGTGATTTTCTATCCTGGGACGTGCTCATTTTAAATATTCTTGGACACCAACTTGATAGCTGTGCCATTTGCGGCCAAGCCCCTTCCACACCTATTGTGAAATAAGTATTGATATTCATGCTAATGTGAGTATGCAGCTTACGACTGAGGTGCTCAAGGTTGATGAGTCGTATTCCACATGGTCAGCTAATTGTTGATATGAAAAATAAGTGTGTGATTAGGTACAAACAAAGCACACAACACATAAAAGCAGCTTATGTGGTCGTTCTTGGCACTCAAGAGCAGAGCCTAGTGGCAAAACACAGTTAAGGCTACCCCAAAGAGAAGCACTTATTCTTCCAGCAAAAAATGTATGCTTCCATTTAAGGTAACTGTAACGTGAAGCTAGGAGAAAACACTTGTTCAGAAAAGCAACACAAAATGCTTGTAGTCGAGTGGCCATTAACAGCTACTCCAACAAAAAGCACTTACTGCACACAAAACCGGTCAATGCTTTTGTTACGGTTGCTGTTGTGACATGTAGGGAAACATTAAAAAGTAGATGCTGTAATTCAATGCAGAATCAGACCCCAACTTAATAGCACTTTCTGTGGCCTGATAAAAGAAAGGTGCTCAAGTTGAAGTAGAATTCAGCATGTTCTGGAAAGCAGAGAGCTAAGGAAATGACCTCTAAGTAAAACAGTTACGACTACTGCAAAGAGAAGCACTTATGCGCTGTGGATTCAAATAACACTTCTGTTTGAAGTAATGAGTGTGTTTCAATCAAAAGAAGAAGGATAGTATTATCAGGAGATGTTGCATAAGTCACATCAAACTACCCCAACAAGTAGCACTTACTGAATTATGTAGACAAGTCAATGCTAGTGTTAGGGTACCAATTGTGACAGGTTTGGTAGGGAAAAGGCCACAGTTGGAGATCTCCGGTAAAGACTACTTACTGGTTTGTTAGTTCATGTGGTCGTTCTTGGCACTCAAGAGCAGATCCTAGTGGCAAATCACAGTTAAGCCTACCCCAAAGAGAAGCACTTATTCATCCAGCAAAAAATGTATGCTTCCATTTAAGGTAACATTAATATGAAGCTAGGAGAAAACCCCTGTTCAGAAAAGCAACACAAAATGCTTGTCGTCAAGTGGCCATTAACAACTACCCCAACAAAAAAAATTACTGCACACATAACTGGTCAATGCTTTGTTAGGGTTGCTGTTGTGACATGTAGGTACAAGTAGGGACACATTAAAAAGTAGTTGCTGTAATTCAATGCAGAATCAGACCCCAACTTAATAGCACTTTCTGTGGCCTGATAAAAGAAAGGTGCTCAAGTTGAAGTAGAATTCAGCATGTTATGGAAAGCAGAGAGCTAAGGAAATGACCTCTAAGTAAAACAGTTACGACTACCGCAAAGAGAAGCACTTATGGGCTATGGATTCAAATAACGCTTCTGTTTGAAATAATGAGTGTGTTTCAATCAAAAGAAGAAGGATAGTATTATCAGGAGATGTTGCATAAGTCACGTCAAACTACCCCAACAAGTAGCACTTACTGAATTATGTAGACAAGTCAATGCTAGTGTTAGGGTACCAATTGTGACAGGTTTGGTAGGGAAAATGCCACAGTTGGAGATCTCTGGTAAAGACTACTTACTGGTTTTGTAGACAACAGGCCACAGTCGTAGAGCTCTGGTAAAAACTGCTTACTGCTTACTCCTTGAATCCCCTTTATTGAGTTGGCAGTCCTCCAAGGAGTCCAACTAAAGTGATTTTCTATCCTGGGACGTGCTCATTTTATATTTTATTGGACACCAACTGATAGCTGTGCCATTTGCGGCCAAGCCCCTTCCACACCTATTGTGAAATAAGTATTGATATTCATGCTAATGTGAGTATGCAGCTTACGACTGAGGTGCTCAAGGTTGATGAGTCGTATTCCACATGGTCAGCTAATTGTTGATATGAAAAATAAGTGTGTGATTAGGTACAAACAAAGCACACAACACATAAAAGCAGCTTATGTGGTCGTTCTTGGCACTCAAGAGCAGAGCCTAGTGGCAAAACACAGTTAAGGCTACCCCAAAGAGAAGCACTTATTCATCCAGCAAAAAATGTATGCTTCCATTTAAGGTAACATTAATATGAAGCTAGGAGAAAACCCCTGTTCAGAAAAGCAACACAAAATGCTTGTCGTCAAGTGGCCATTAACAACTACCCCAACAAAAAAAATTACTGCACACATAACTGGTCAATGCTTTGTTAGGGTTGCTGTTGTGACATGTAGATACAAGTAGGGACACATTAAAAAGTAGTTGCTGTAATTCAATGCAGAATCAGACCCCAACTTAATAGCACTTTCTGTGGCCTGATAAAAGAAAGGTGCTCAAGTTGAAGTAGAATTCAGCATGTTCTGGAAAGCAGAGAGCTAAGGAAATGACCTCTAAGTAAAACAGTTACGACTACCACAAAGAGAAGCACTTATGCGCTACAGATTCAAATAACGCCTCTGTTTGAAATAATGAGTGTGTTTCAATCAAAAGAAGAAGGATAGTATTATCAGGAGATGTTGCATAAGTCACGTCAAACTACCCCAACAAGTAGCACTTACTGAATTATGTAGACAAGTCAATGCTAGTGTTAGGGTACCAATTGTGGCAGGTTTGGTAGGGAAAAGGCCACAGTTGGAGATCTCTGGTAAAGACTACTTTCTGTTTTGGCAGACAACAGGCCACAACACATTAAAAATTAGTTGCTGTAATTCAATGCAGAATCAGACCCCAACTTAACAAGAACACAACACTTGAAAGCAGTTCATGTGGTCGTTCTTGGCACTCAAGAGCAGATCCTAGTGGCAAAACACAGTTAAGCCTACCCCAAAGAGAAGCACTTATTCATCCAGCAAAAAATGTATGCTTAACAAGAACACAACACTTGAAAGCAGTTCATGTAGTCGTTCTTGGCACTCAAGAGCAGATCCTAGTGGCAAATCACAGTTAAGCCTACCCCAAAGAGAAGCACTTATTCATCCAGCAAAAAATGTATGCTTCCATTTAAGGTAACATTAATATGAAGCTAGGAGAAAACCCCTGTTCAGAAAAGCAACACAAAATGCTTTTCGTCAAGTGGCCATTAACAACTACCCCAACAAAAAAAATTACTGCACACATAACTGGTCAATGCTTTTGTTAGGGTTGCTGTTGTGACATGTAGGTACAAGTAGGGACACATTAAAAAGTAGTTGCTGTAATTCAATGCAGAATCAGACCCCAACTTAATAGCACTTTCTGTGGCCTGATAAAAGAAAGGTGCTCAAGTTGAAGTAGAATTCAGCATGTTCTGGAAAGCAGAGAGCTAAGGAAATGACCTCTAAGTAAAACAGTTACGACTACTGCAAAGAGAAGCACTTATGCGCTGTGGATTCAAATAACACTTCTGTTTGAAGTAATGAGTGTGTTTCAATCAAAAGAAGAAGGATAGTATTATCAGGAGATGTTGCATAAGTCACATCAAACTACCCCAACAAGTAGCACTTACTGAATTATGTAGACAAGTCAATGCTAGTGTTAGGGTACCAATTGTGAGAGGTTTGGTAGGGAAAATGCCACAGTTGGAGATCTCTGGTAAAGACTACTTACTGGTTTGGTAGACAACAGGCCACAGTCGTAGAGCTCTGGTAAAAACTGCTTACTGCTTACTCCTTGAATCCCCTTTATTGAGTTGGCAGTCCTCCAAGGAGTCCAACTAAAGTGATTTTCTATCCTGGGACGTGCTCATTTTAAATATTCTTGGACACCAACTTGATAGCTGTGCCATTTGCGGCCAAGCCCCTTCCACACCTATTGTGAAATAAGTATTGATATTCATGCTAATGTGAGTATGCAGCTTACGACTGAGGTGCTCAAGGTTGATGAGTCGTATTCCACATGGTCAGCTAATTGTTGATATGAAAAATAAGTGTGTGATTAGGTACAAACAAAGCACACAACACATAAAAGCAGCTTATGTGGTCGTTCTTGGCACTCAAGAGCAGAGCCTAGTGGCAAAACACAGTTAAGGCTACCCCAAAGAGAAGCACTTATTCTTCCAGCAAAAAATGTATGCTTCCATTTAAGGTAACTGTAACGTGAAGCTAGGAGAAAACACTTGTTCAGAAAAGCAACACAAAATGCTTGTAGTCGAGTGGCCATTAACAGCTACTCCAACAAAAAGCACTTACTGCACACAAAACCGGTCAATGCTTTTGTTACGGTTGCTGTTGTGACATGTAGGGAAACATTAAAAAGTAGATGCTGTAATTCAATGCAGAATCAGACCCCAACTTAATAGCACTTTCTGTGGCCTGATAAAAGAAAGGTGCTCAAGTTGAAGTAGAATTCAGCATGTTCTGGAAAGCAGAGAGCTAAGGAAATGACCTCTAAGTAAAACAGTTACGACTACTGCAAAGAGAAGCACTTATGCGCTGTGGATTCAAATAACACTTCTGTTTGAAGTAATGAGTGTGTTTCAATCAAAAGAAGAAGGATAGTATTATCAGGAGATGTTGCATAAGTCACATCAAACTACCCCAACAAGTAGCACTTACTGAATTATGTAGACAAGTCAATGCTAGTGTTAGGGTACCAATTGTGACAGGTTTGGTAGGGAAAAGGCCACAGTTGGAGATCTCCGGTAAAGACTACTTACTGGTTTGTTAGTTCATGTGGTCGTTCTTGGCACTCAAGAGCAGATCCTAGTGGCAAATCACAGTTAAGCCTACCCCAAAGAGAAGCACTTATTCATCCAGCAAAAAATGTATGCTTCCATTTAAGGTAACATTAATATGAAGCTAGGAGAAAACCCCTGTTCAGAAAAGCAACACAAAATGCTTGTCGTCAAGTGGCCATTAACAACTACCCCAACAAAAAAAATTACTGCACACATAACTGGTCAATGCTTTGTTAGGGTTGCTGTTGTGACATGTAGGTACAAGTAGGGACACATTAAAAAGTAGTTGCTGTAATTCAATGCAGAATCAGACCCCAACTTAATAGCACTTTCTGTGGCCTGATAAAAGAAAGGTGCTCAAGTTGAAGTAGAATTCAGCATGTTATGGAAAGCAGAGAGCTAAGGAAATGACCTCTAAGTAAAACAGTTACGACTACCGCAAAGAGAAGCACTTATGGGCTATGGATTCAAATAACGCTTCTGTTTGAAATAATGAGTGTGTTTCAATCAAAAGAAGAAGGATAGTATTATCAGGAGATGTTGCATAAGTCACGTCAAACTACCCCAACAAGTAGCACTTACTGAATTATGTAGACAAGTCAATGCTAGTGTTAGGGTACCAATTGTGACAGGTTTGGTAGGGAAAATGCCACAGTTGGAGATCTCTGGTAAAGACTACTTACTGGTTTTGTAGACAACAGGCCACAGTCGTAGAGCTCTGGTAAAAACTGCTTACTGCTTACTCCTTGAATCCCCTTTATTGAGTTGGCAGTCCTCCAAGGAGTCCAACTAAAGTGATTTTCTATCCTGGGACGTGCTCATTTTATATTTTATTGGACACCAACTGATAGCTGTGCCATTTGCGGCCAAGCCCCTTCCACACCTATTGTGAAATAAGTATTGATATTCATGCTAATGTGAGTATGCAGCTTACGACTGAGGTGCTCAAGGTTGATGAGTCGTATTCCACATGGTCAGCTAATTGTTGATATGAAAAATAAGTGTGTGATTAGGTACAAACAAAGCACACAACACATAAAAGCAGCTTATGTGGTCGTTCTTGGCACTCAAGAGCAGAGCCTAGTGGCAAAACACAGTTAAGGCTACCCCAAAGAGAAGCACTTATTCATCCAGCAAAAAATGTATGCTTCCATTTAAGGTAACATTAATATGAAGCTAGGAGAAAACCCCTGTTCAGAAAAGCAACACAAAATGCTTGTCGTCAAGTGGCCATTAACAACTACCCCAACAAAAAAAATTACTGCACACATAACTGGTCAATGCTTTGTTAGGGTTGCTGTTGTGACATGTAGATACAAGTAGGGACACATTAAAAAGTAGTTGCTGTAATTCAATGCAGAATCAGACCCCAACTTAATAGCACTTTCTGTGGCCTGATAAAAGAAAGGTGCTCAAGTTGAAGTAGAATTCAGCATGTTCTGGAAAGCAGAGAGCTAAGGAAATGACCTCGAAGTAAAACAGTTACGACTACCACAAAGAGAAGCACTTATGCGCTACAGATTCAAATAACGCCTCTGTTTGAAATAATGAGTGTGTTTCAATCAAAAGAAGAAGGATAGTATTATCAGGAGATGTTGCATAAGTCACGTCAAACTACCCCAACAAGTAGCACTTACTGAATTATGTAGACAAGTCAATGCTAGTGTTAGGGTACCAATTGTGGCAGGTTTGGTAGGGAAAAGGCCACAGTTGGAGATCTCTGGTAAAGACTACTTTCTGTTTTGGCAGACAACAGGCCACAACACATTAAAAATTAGTTGCTGTAATTCAATGCAGAATCAGACCCCAACTTAACAAGAACACAACACTTGAAAGCAGTTCATGTGGTCGTTCTTGGCACTCAAGAGCAGATCCTAGTGGCAAAACACAGTTAAGCCTACCCCAAAGAGAAGCACTTATTCATCCAGCAAAAAATGTATGCTTAACAAGAACACAACACTTGAAAGCAGTTCATGTAGTCGTTCTTGGCACTCAAGAGCAGATCCTAGTGGCAAAACACAGTTAAGCCTACCCCAAAGAGAAGCACTTATTCATCCAGCAAAAAATTTATGCTTCCATTTTAAGGTAACATTAATATGAAGCTAGGAGAAAACCCCTGTTCAGAAAAGCAACACAAAATGCTTTTCGTCAAGTGGCCATTAACAACTACCCCAACAACAAAAAAATTACTGCACACATAACTGGTCAATGCTTTTGTTAGGGATGCTGTTGTGACATGTAGGTACAAGTAGGGACACATTAAAAAGTAGTTGCTGTAATTCAATGCAGAATCAGACCCCAACTTAATAGCACTTTCTGTGGCCTGATAAAAGAAAGGTGCTCAAGTTGAAGTAGAATTCAGCATGTTCTGGAAAGCAGAGAGCTAAGGAAATGACCTCTAAGTAAAACAGTTACGACTACTGCAAAGAGAAGCACTTATGCGCTGTGGATTCAAATAACACTTCTGTTTGAAGTAATGAGTGTGTTTCAATCAAAAGAAGAAGGATAGTATTATCAGGAGATGTTGCATAAGTCACATCAAACTACCCCAACAAGTAGCACTTACTGAATTATGTAGACAAGTCAATGCTAGTGTTAGGGTACCAATTGTGAGAGGTTTGGTAGGGAAAATGCCACAGTTGGAGATCTCTGGTAAAGACTACTTACTGGTTTGGTAGACAACAGGCCACAGTCGTAGAGCTCTGGTAAAAACTGCTTACTGCTTACTCCTTGAATCCCCTTTATTGAGTTGGCAGTCCTCCAAGGAGTCCAACTAAAGTGATTTTCTATCCTGGGACGTGCTCATTTTAAATATTCTTGGACACCAACTTGATAGCTGTGCCATTTGCGGCCAAGCCCCTTCCACACCTATTGTGAAATAAGTATTGATATTCATGCTAATGTGAGTATGCAGCTTACGACTGAGGTGCTCAAGGTTGATGAGTCGTATTCCACATGGTCAGCTAATTGTTGATATGAAAAATAAGTGTGTGATTAGGTACAAACAAAGCACACAACACATAAAAGCAGCTTATGTGGTCGTTCTTGGCACTCAAGAGCAGAGCCTAGTGGCAAAACACAGTTAAGGCTACCCCAAAGAGAAGCACTTATTCTTCCAGCAAAAAATGTATGCTTCCATTTAAGGTGACTGTAACGTGAAGCTAGGAGAAAACACTTGTTCAGAAAAGCAACACAAAATGCTTGTAGTCGAGTGGCCATTAACAGCTACTCCAACAAAAAGCACTTACTTCACACAAAACCGGTCAATGCTTTTGTTACGGTTGCTGTTGTGACATGTAGGGAAACATTAAAAAGTAGATGCTGTAATTCAATGCAGAATCAGACCCCAACTTAATAGCACTTTCTGTGGCCTGATAAAAGAAAGGTGCTCAAGTTGAAGTAGAATTCAGCATGTTCTGGAAAGCAGAGAGCTAAGGAAATGACCTCTAAGTAAAACAGTTACGACTACTGCAAAGAGAAGCACTTATGCGCTGTGGATTCAAATAACACTTCTGTTTGAAGTAATGAGTGTGTTTCAATCAAAAGAAGAAGGATAGTATTATCAGGAGATGTTGCATAAGTCACATCAAACTACCCCAACAAGTAGCACTTACTGAATTATGTAGACAAGTCAATGCTAGTGTTAGGGTACCAATTGTGACAGGTTTGGTAGGGAAAAGGCCACAGTTGGAGATCTCCGGTAAAGACTACTTACTAGTTTGTTAGTTCATGTGGTCGTTCTTGGCACTCAAGAGCAGATCCTAGTGGCAAATCACAGTTAAGCCTACCCCAAAGAGAAGCACTTATTCATCCAGCAAAAAATGTATGCTTCCATTTAAGGTAACATTAATATGAAGCTAGGAGAAAACCCCTGTTCAGAAAAGCAACACAAAATGCTTGTCGTCAAGTGGCCATTAACAACTACCCCAACAAAAAAAATTACTGCACACATAACTGGTCAATGCTTTGTTAGGGTTGCTGTTGTGACATGTAGGTACAAGTAGGGACACATTAAAAAGTAGTTGCTGTAATTCAATGCAGAATCAGACCCCAACTTAATAGCACTTTCTGTGGCCTGATAACAGAAAGGTGCTCAAGTTGAAGTAGAATTCAGCATGTTCTGGAAAGCAGAGAGCTAAGGAAATGACCTCTAAGTAAAACAGTTACGACTACCGCAAAGAGAAGCACTTATGGGCTATGGATTCAAATAACGCTTCTGTTTGAAATAATGAGTGTGTTTCAATCAAAAGAAGAAGGATAGTATTATCAGGAGATGTTGCATAAGTCACGTCAAACTACCCCAACAAGTAGCACTTACTGAATTATGTAGACAAGTCAATGCTAGTGTTAGGGTACCAATTGTGACAGGTTTGGTAGGGAAAATGCCACAGTTGGAGATCTCTGGTAAAGACTACTTACTGGTTTGGTAGACAACAGGCCACAGTCGTAGAGCTCTGGTAAAAACTGCTTACTGCTTACTCCTTGAATCCCCTTTATTGAGTTGGCAGTCCTCCAAGGAGTCCAACTAAAGTGATTTTCTATCCTGGGACGTGCTCATTTTAAATATTCTTGGACACCAACTTGATAGCTGTGCCATTTGCGGCCAAGCCCCTTCCACACCTATTGTGAAATAAGTATTGATATTCATGCTAATGTGAGTATGCAGCTTACGACTGAGGTGCTCAAGGTTGATGAGTCGTATTCCACATGGTCAGCTAATTGTTGATATGAAAAATAAGTGTGTGATTAGGTACAAACAAAGCACACAACACATAAAAGCAGCTTAGTGGCAAAACACAGTTAAAAACTACCCCAAACAGAAGCACTTATTCATCCAGCAAAAAATGTATGCTTCAATTTAAGGTACATTTAATGTGAAGCTAGTATAAAACCCCAGTTCAGCAACACAAAATGCTTGTGGCTATTAACAGCTACCCCAACAAAAAGCACTTACTGCACAATACCGGTCAATGCATTTGTTAGGGTTGCTGTTGTGACATGTAGGGACACATTCAAAAGTAGTTGCTGTAATTCAATGCAGAATCGGACCCCAACTTAATAGCACTTTCTGTGGCCTGATAAAAGAAAGGTGCTCAAGTTGAAGTAGAATTCAGCATGTTCTGGAAAGCAGAGAGCTAAGGAAATGACCTCGAAGTAAAACAGTTACGACTACCGCAAAGAGAAGCACTTATGCTCTATGGATTCAAATAACGCCTCTGTTTGAAATAATTAGTGTGTTTCAATCAAAAGAAGAAGGATAGTATTATCAGGAGATGTTGCATAAGTCACGTCAAACTACCCCAACAAGTAGCACTTACTGAATTATGTAGACAATTCAATGCTAGTGTTAGGGTACCAAGTGTGACAGGTTTGGTAGGGAAAAGGCCACAGATGGAAATCTCTGGTAAAGACTACTTACTGGTTTGGCAGACAACAGGCCACAGTCGTAGAGCTCTGGTAAAGACTGCTTATTGCTTACTCCTTGAATCCCCTTTATTGAGTTGGCAGTCCTCCAAGGAGTCCAACTAAAGTGATTTTCTATCCTGGGACATGCTCATTTTAAATATTCTTGGACACCAACTGATAGCTGTGCCATTTGCAGCCAAGCCCCTTCCACACCTATTGTGAAATAAGTATTGGTCTTCATGCTAATGTGAGTATGCAGCTTACGACTGAGGTGCTCAAGGTTGATGAGTCGTATTCCACATTGTCAGCTAATTGTTGATATGAAAAAGAAGTGTGTGATTAGGTACAAACAAAGCACACAACACATAAAAGCAGCTTAGTGGCAAAACACAGTTAAAAACTACCCCAAACAGAAGCACTTATTCATCCAGCAAAAAATGTATGCTTCAATTTAAGGTACATTTAATGTGAAGCTAGTATAAAACCCCAGTTCAGCAACACAAAATGCTTGTGGCTATTAACAGCTACCCCAACAAAAAGCACTTACTGCACAATACCGGTCAATGCATTTGTTAGGGTTGCTGTTGTGACATGTAGGGACACATTCAAAAGTAGTTGCTGTAATTCAATGCAGAATCGGACCCCAACTTAATAGCACTTTCTGTGGCCTGATAAAAGAAAGGTGCTCAAGTTGAAGTAGAATTCAGCATGTTCTGGACAGCAGAGAGCTAAGGAAATGACCTCTAAGTAAAACAGTTACGACTACCGCAAAGAGAAGCACTTATGCGCTATGGATTCAAATAATGCTTCTGTTTGAAATAATGAGTGAGTTTCAATCAAAATAAGAAGGAAAGTATTATAAGGAGATGTTGCATAAGTCACGTCAAACTACCCCAACAAGTAGCACTTACTGAATTATGTAGACAAGTCAATGCTAGTGTTAGGGTAACAATTGTGACAGGTTTGGTAGGGAAAAGGCCACAGTTGGAGATCTCTGGTAAAGACTACTTACTCGTTTGGTAGACAACAGGCCACAGTCGTAGAGCTCTGGTAAAGACTGCTTACTGCTTACTCCTTGAATCCTATCTTTACTGGAACCCCTTTATTGAGTTGGCAGTCCTCCAAGGAGTCCAACTAAAGTGATTTTCTATCCTGGGACGTGCTCATTTTAAATATTCTTGGACGCCAACTGATAGCTGTGCCATTTGCGGCCAAGCCCCTTCCACACCTATTGTGAAATAAGTATTGGTATTCATGCTAATGTGAGTATGCAGCTTACGACTGAGGTGCTCAAGGTTGATGAGTCGTATTCCACATGGTCAGCTAATTGTTGATATGAAAAATAAGTGTGTGATTAGGTACAAACAAAGCACACAACACATAAAAGCAGCTTATGTGGTCGTTCTTGGCACTCAAGAGCAGAGCCTAGTGGCAAAACACAGTTAAGGCTACCCCAAATAGAAGCACTTATTCTTCCAGCAAAAAATGTATGCTTCCATTTAAGGTAACTGTAACGTGAAGCTAGGAGAAAACACTTGTTCAGAAAAGCAACACAAAATGCTTGTAGTCGAGTGGCCATTAACAGCTACTCCAACAAAAAGCACTTACTGCACACAAAACCGGTCAATGCTTTTGTTACGGTTGCTGTTGTGACATGTAGGGAAACATTAAAAGGTAGATGCTGTAATTCAATGCAGAATCAGACCCCAACTTAATAGCACTTTCTGTGGCCTGATAAAAGAAAGGTGCTCAAGTTGAAGTAGAATTCAGCATGTTCTGGAAAGCAGAGAGCTAAGGAAATGACCTCTAAGTAAAACAGTTACGACTACTGCAAAGAGAAGCACTTATGCGCTGTGGATTCAAATAACACTTCTGTTTGAAGTAATGAGTGTGTTTCAATCAAAAGAAGAAGGATAGTATTATCAGGAGATGTTGCATAAGTCACATCAAACTACCCCAACAAGTAGCACTTACTGAATTATGTAGACAAGTCAATGCTAGTGTTAGGGTACCAATTGTGACAGGTTTGGTAGGGAAAAGGCCACAGTTGGAGATCTCCGGTAAAGACTACTTACTGGTTTGTTAGTTCATGTGGTCGTTCTTGGCACTCAAGAGCAGATCCTAGTGGCAAATCACAGTTAAGCCTACCCCAAAGAGAAGCACTTATTCATCCAGCAAAAAATGTATGCTTCCATTTAAGGTAACATTAATATGAAGCTAGGAGAAAACCCCTGTTCAGAAAAGCAACACAAAATGCTTGTCGTCAAGTGGCCATTAACAACTACCCCAACAAAAAAAATTACTGCACACATAACTGGTCAATGCTTTGTTAGGGTTGCTGTTGTGACATGTAGGTACAAGTAGGGACACATTAAAAAGTAGTTGCTGTAATTCAATGCAGAATCAGACCCCAACTTAATAGCACTTTCTGTGGCCTGATAAAAGAAAGGTGCTCAAGTTGAAGTAGAATTCAGCATGTTCTGGAAAGCAGAGAGCTAAGGAAATGACCTCTAAGTAAAACAGTTACGACTACTGCAAAGAGAAGCACTTATGCGCTGTGGATTCAAATAACACTTCTGTTTGAAGTAATGAGTGTGTTTCAATCAAAAGAAGAAGGATAGTATTATCAGGAGATGTTGCATAAGTCACATCAAACTACCCCAACAAGTAGCACTTACTGAATTATGTAGACAAGTCAATGCTAGTGTTAGGGTACCAATTGTGAGAGGTTTGGTAGGGAAAATGCCACAGTTGGAGATCTCTGGTAAAGACTACTTACTGGTTTGGTAGACAACAGGCCACAGTCGTAGAGCTCTGGTAAAAACTGCTTACTGCTTACTCCTTGAATCCCCTTTATTGAGTTGGCAGTCCTCCAAGGAGTCCAACTAAAGTGATTTTCTATCCTGGGACGTGCTCATTTTAAATATTCTTGGACACCAACTTGATAGCTGTGCCATTTGCGGCCAAGCCCCTTCCACACCTATTGTGAAATAAGTATTGATATTCATGCTAATGTGAGTATGCAGCTTACGACTGAGGTGCTCAAGGTTGATGAGTCGTATTCCACATGGTCAGCTAATTGTTGATATGAAAAATAAGTGTGTGATTAGGTACAAACAAAGCACACAACACATAAAAGCAGCTTATGTGGTCGTTCTTGGCACTCAAGAGCAGAGCCTAGTGGCAAAACACAGTTAAGGCTACCCCAAAGAGAAGCACTTATTCTTCCAGCAAAAAATGTATGCTTCCATTTAAGGTAACTGTAACGTGAAGCTAGGAGAAAACACTTGTTCAGAAAAGCAACACAAAATGCTTGTAGTCGAGTGGCCATTAACAGCTACTCCAACAAAAAGCACTTACTGCACACAAAACCGGTCAATGCTTTTGTTACGGTTGCTGTTGTGACATGTAGGGAAACATTAAAAAGTAGATGCTGTAATTCAATGCAGAATCAGACCCCAACTTAATAGCACTTTCTGTGGCCTGATAAAAGAAAGGTGCTCAAGTTGAAGTAGAATTCAGCATGTTCTGGAAAGCAGAGAGCTAAGGAAATGACCTCTAAGTAAAACAGTTACGACTACTGCAAAGAGAAGCACTTATGCGCTGTGGATTCAAATAACACTTCTGTTTGAAGTAATGAGTGTGTTTCAATCAAAAGAAGAAGGATAGTATTATCAGGAGATGTTGCATAAGTCACATCAAACTACCCCAACAAGTAGCACTTACTGAATTATGTAGACAAGTCAATGCTAGTGTTAGGGTACCAATTGTGACAGGTTTGGTAGGGAAAAGGCCACAGTTGGAGATCTCCGGTAAAGACTACTTACTGGTTTGTTAGTTCATGTGGTCGTTCTTGGCACTCAAGAGCAGATCCTAGTGGCAAATCACAGTTAAGCCTACCCCAAAGAGAAGCACTTATTCATCCAGCAAAAAATGTATGCTTCCATTTAAGGTAACATTAATATGAAGCTAGGAGAAAACCCCTGTTCAGAAAAGCAACACAAAATGCTTGTCGTCAAGTGGCCATTAACAACTACCCCAACAAAAGAAATTACTGCACACATAACTGGTCAATGCTTTGTTAGGGTTGCTGTTGTGACATGTAGGTACAAGTAGGGACACATTAAAAAGTAGTTGCTGTAATTCAATGCAGAATCAGACCCCAACTTAATAGCACTTTCTGTGGCCTGATAAAAGAAAGGTGCTCAAGTTGAAGTAGAATTCAGCATGTTATGGAAAGCAGAGAGCTAAGGAAATGACCTCTAAGTAAAACAGTTACGACTACCGCAAAGAGAAGCACTTATGGGCTATGGATTCAAATAACGCTTCTGTTTGAAATAATGAGTGTGTTTCAATCAAAAGAAGAAGGATAGTATTATCAGGAGATGTTGCATAAGTCACGTCAAACTACCCCAACAAGTAGCACTTACTGAATTATGTAGACAAGTCAATGCTAGTGTTAGGGTACCAATTGTGACAGGTTTGGTAGGGAAAAGGCCACAGTTGGAGATCTCTGGTAAAGACTACTTACTGGTTTTGTAGACAACAGGCCACAGTCGTAGAGCTCTGGTAAAAACTGCTTACTGCTTACTCCTTGAATCCCCTTTATTGAGTTGGCAGTCCTCCAAGGAGTCCAACTAAAGTGATTTTCTATCCTGGGACGTGCTCATTTTAAATATTCTTGGACACCAACTTGATAGCTGTGCCATTTGCGGCCAAGCCCCTTCCACACCTATTGTGAAATAAGTATTGATATTCATGCTAATGTGAGTATGCAGCTTACGACTGAGGTGCTCAAGGTTGATGAGTCGTATTCCACATGGTCAGCTAATTGTTGATATGAAAAATAAGTGTGTGATTAGGTACAAACAAAGCACACAACACATAAAAGCAGCTTATGTGGTCGTTCTTGGCACTCAAGAGCAGAGCCTAGTGGCAAAACACAGTTAAGGCTACCCCAAAGAGAAGCACTTATTCTTCCAGCAAAAAATGTATGCTTCCATTTAAGGTAACTGTAACGTGAAGCTAGGAGAAAACACTTGTTCAGAAAAGCAACACAAAATGCTTGTAGTCGAGTGGCCATTAACAGCTACTCCAACAAAAAGCACTTACTGCACACAAAACCGGTCAATGCTTTTGTTACGGTTGCTGTTGTGACATGTAGGGAAACATTAAAAAGTAGATGCTGTAATTCAATGCAGAATCAGACCCCAACTTAATAGCACTTTCTGTGGCCTGATAAAAGAAAGGTGCTCAAGTTGAAGTAGAATTCAGCATGTTCTGGAAAGCAGAGAGCTAAGGAAATGACCTCTAAGTAAAACAGTTACGACTACTGCAAAGAGAAGCACTTATGCGCTGTGGATTCAAATAACACTTCTGTTTGAAGTAATGAGTGTGTTTCAATCAAAAGAAGAAGGATAGTATTATCAGGAGATGTTGCATAAGTCACATCAAACTACCCCAACAAGTAGCACTTACTGAATTATGTAGACAAGTCAATGCTAGTGTTAGGGTACCAATTGTGACAGGTTTGGTAGGGAAAAGGCCACAGTTGGAGATCTCCGGTAAAGACTACTTACTGGTTTGTTAGTTCATGTGGTCGTTCTTGGCACTCAAGAGCAGATCCTAGTGGCAAATCACAGTTAAGCCTACCCCAAAGAGAAGCACTTATTCATCCAGCAAAAAATGTATGCTTCCATTTAAGGTAACATTAATATGAAGCTAGGAGAAAACCCCTGTTCAGAAAAGCAACACAAAATGCTTGTCGTCAAGTGGCCATTAACAACTACCCCAACAAAAAAAATTACTGCACACATAACTGGTCAATGCTTTGTTAGGGTTGCTGTTGTGACATGTAGGTACAAGTAGGGACACATTAAAAAGTAGTTGCTGTAATTCAATGCAGAATCAGACCCCAACTTAATAGCACTTTCTGTGGCCTGATAAAAGAAAGGTGCTCAAGTTGAAGTAGAATTCAGCATGTTATGGAAAGCAGAGAGCTAAGGAAATGACCTCTAAGTAAAACAGTTACGACTACCGCAAAGAGAAGCACTTATGGGCTATGGATTCAAATAACGCTTCTGTTTGAAATAATGAGTGTGTTTCAATCAAAAGAAGAAGGATAGTATTATCAGGAGATGTTGCATAAGTCACGTCAAACTACCCCAACAAGTAGCACTTACTGAATTATGTAGACAAGTCAATGCTAGTGTTAGGGTACCAATTGTGACAGGTTTGGTAGGGAAAAGGCCACAGTTGGAGATCTCTGGTAAAGACTACTTACTGGTTTTGTAGACAACAGGCCACAGTCGTAGAGCTCTGGTAAAAACTGCTTACTGCTTACTCCTTGAATCCCCTTTATTGAGTTGGCAGTCCTCCAAGGAGTCCAACTAAAGTGATTTTCTATCCTGGGACGTGCTCATTTTAAATATTCTTGGACACCAACTTGATAGCTGTGCCATTTGCGGCCAAGCCCCTTCCACACCTATTGTGAAATAAGTATTGATATTCATGCTAATGTGAGTATGCAGCTTACGACTGAGGTGCTCAAGGTTGATGAGTCGTATTCCACATGGTCAGCTAATTGTTGATATGAAAAATAAGTGTGTGATTAGGTACAAACAAAGCACACAACACATAAAAGCAGCTTATGTGGTCGTTCTTGGCACTCAAGAGCAGAGCCTAGTGGCAAAACACAGTTAAGGCTACCCCAAAGAGAAGCACTTATTCTTCCAGCAAAAAATGTATGCTTCCATTTAAGGTAACTGTAACGTGAAGCTAGGAGAAAACACTTGTTCAGAAAAGCAACACAAAATGCTTGTAGTCGAGTGGCCATTAACAGCTACTCCAACAAAAAGCACTTACTGCACACAAAACCGGTCAATGCTTTTGTTACGGTTGCTGTTGTGACATGTAGGGAAACATTAAAAAGTAGATGCTGTAATTCAATGCAGAATCAGACCCCAACTTAATAGCACTTTCTGTGGCCTGATAAAAGAAAGGTGCTCAAGTTGAAGTAGAATTCAGCATGTTCTGGAAAGCAGAGAGCTAAGGAAATGACCTCTAAGTAAAACAGTTACGACTACTGCAAAGAGAAGCACTTATGCGCTGTGGATTCAAATAACACTTCTGTTTGAAGTAATGAGTGTGTTTCAATCAAAAGAAGAAGGATAGTATTATCAGGAGATGTTGCATAAGTCACATCAAACTACCCCAACAAGTAGCACTTACTGAATTATGTAGACAAGTCAATGCTAGTGTTAGGGTACCAATTGTGAGAGGTTTGGTAGGGAAAATGCCACAGTTGGAGATCTCTGGTAAAGACTACTTACTGGTTTGGTAGACAACAGGCCACAGTCGTAGAGCTCTGGTAAAAACTGCTTACTGCTTACTCCTTGAATCCCCTTTATTGAGTTGGCAGTCCTCCAAGGAGTCCAACTAAAGTGATTTTCTATCCTGGGACGTGCTCATTTTAAATATTCTTGGACACCAACTTGATAGCTGTGCCATTTGCGGCCAAGCCCCTTCCACACCTATTGTGAAATAAGTATTGATATTCATGCTAATGTGAGTATGCAGCTTACGACTGAGGTGCTCAAGGTTGATGAGTCGTATTCCACATGGTCAGCTAATTGTTGATATGAAAAATAAGTGTGTGATTAGGTACAAACAAAGCACACAACACATAAAAGCAGCTTATGTGGTCGTTCTTGGCACTCAAGAGCAGAGCCTAGTGGCAAAACACAGTTAAGGCTACCCCAAAGAGAAGCACTTATTCTTCCAGCAAAAAATGTATGCTTCCATTTAAGGTAACTGTAACGTGAAGCTAGGAGAAAACACTTGTTCAGAAAAGCAACACAAAATGCTTGTAGTCGAGTGGCCATTAACAGCTACTCCAACAAAAAGCACTTACTGCACACAAAACCGGTCAATGCTTTTGTTACGGTTGCTGTTGTGACATGTAGGGAAACATTAAAAAGTAGATGCTGTAATTCAATGCAGAATCAGACCCCAACTTAATAGCACTTTCTGTGGCCTGATAAAAGAAAGGTGCTCAAGTTGAAGTAGAATTCAGCATGTTCTGGAAAGCAGAGAGCTAAGGAAATGACCTCTAAGTAAAACAGTTACGACTACTGCAAAGAGAAGCACTTATGCGCTGTGGATTCAAATAACACTTCTGTTTGAAGTAATGAGTGTGTTTCAATCAAAAGAAGAAGGATAGTATTATCAGGAGATGTTGCATAAGTCACATCAAACTACCCCAACAAGTAGCACTTACTGAATTATGTAGACAAGTCAATGCTAGTGTTAGGGTACCAATTGTGACAGGTTTGGTAGGGAAAAGGCCACAGTTGGAGATCTCCGGTAAAGACTACTTACTGGTTTGTTAGTTCATGTGGTCGTTCTTGGCACTCAAGAGCAGATCCTAGTGGCAAATCACAGTTAAGCCTACCCCAAAGAGAAGCACTTATTCATCCAGCAAAAAATGTATGCTTCCATTTAAGGTAACATTAATATGAAGCTAGGAGAAAACCCCTGTTCAGAAAAGCAACACAAAATGCTTGTCGTCAAGTGGCCATTAACAACTACCCCAACAAAAGAAATTACTGCACACATAACTGGTCAATGCTTTGTTAGGGTTGCTGTTGTGACATGTAGGTACAAGTAGGGACACATTAAAAAGTAGTTGCTGTAATTCAATGCAGAATCAGACCCCAACTTAATAGCACTTTCTGTGGCCTGATAAAAGAAAGGTGCTCAAGTTGAAGTAGAATTCAGCATGTTATGGAAAGCAGAGAGCTAAGGAAATGACCTCTAAGTAAAACAGTTACGACTACCGCAAAGAGAAGCACTTATGGGCTATGGATTCAAATAACGCTTCTGTTTGAAATAATGAGTGTGTTTCAATCAAAAGAAGAAGGATAGTATTATCAGGAGATGTTGCATAAGTCACGTCAAACTACCCCAACAAGTAGCACTTACTGAATTATGTAGACAAGTCAATGCTAGTGTTAGGGTACCAATTGTGACAGGTTTGGTAGGGAAAATGCCACAGTTGGAGATCTCTGGTAAAGACTACTTACTGGTTTTGTAGACAACAGGCCACAGTCGTAGAGCTCTGGTAAAAACTGCTTACTGCTTACTCCTTGAATCCCCTTTATTGAGTTGGCAGTCCTCCAAGGAGTCCAACTAAAGTGATTTTCTATCCTGGGACGTGCTCATTTTATATTTTATTGGACACCAACTGATAGCTGTGCCATTTGCGGCCAAGCCCCTTCCACACCTATTGTGAAATAAGTATTGATATTCATGCTAATGTGAGTATGCAGCTTACGACTGAGGTGCTCAAGGTTGATGAGTCGTATTCCACATGGTCAGCTAATTGTTGATATGAAAAATAAGTGTGTGATTAGGTACAAACAAAGCACACAACACATAAAAGCAGCTTATGTGGTCGTTCTTGGCACTCAAGAGCAGAGCCTAGTGGCAAAACACAGTTAAGGCTACCCCAAAGAGAAGCACTTATTCATCCAGCAAAAAATGTATGCTTCCATTTAAGGTAACATTAATATGAAGCTAGGAGAAAACCCCTGTTCAGAAAAGCAACACAAAATGCTTGTCGTCAAGTGGCCATTAACAACTACCCCAACAAAAAAAATTACTGCACACATAACTGGTCAATGCTTTGTTAGGGTTGCTGTTGTGACATGTAGATACAAGTAGGGACACATTAAAAAGTAGTTGCTGTAATTCAATGCAGAATCAGACCCCAACTTAATAGCACTTTCTGTGGCCTGATAAAAGAAAGGTGCTCAAGTTGAAGTAGAATTCAGCATGTTCTGGAAAGCAGAGAGCTAAGGAAATGACCTCTAAGTAAAACAGTTACGACTACCACAAAGAGAAGCACTTATGCGCTACAGATTCAAATAACGCCTCTGTTTGAAATAATGAGTGTGTTTCAATCAAAAGAAGAAGGATAGTATTATCAGGAGATGTTGCATAAGTCACGTCAAACTACCCCAACAAGTAGCACTTACTGAATTATGTAGACAAGTCAATGCTAGTGTTAGGGTACCAATTGTGGCAGGTTTGGTAGGGAAAAGGCCACAGTTGGAGATCTCTGGTAAAGACTACTTTCTGTTTTGGCAGACAACAGGCCACAACACATTAAAAATTAGTTGCTGTAATTCAATGCAGAATCAGACCCCAACTTAACAAGAACACAACACTTGAAAGCAGTTCATGTGGTCGTTCTTGGCACTCAAGAGCAGATCCTAGTGGCAAAACACAGTTAAGCCTACCCCAAAGAGAAGCACTTATTCATCCAGCAAAAAATGTATGCTTAACAAGAACACAACACTTGAAAGCAGTTCATGTAGTCGTTCTTGGCACTCAAGAGCAGATCCTAGTGGCAAATCACAGTTAAGCCTACCCCAAAGAGAAGCACTTATTCATCCAGCAAAAAATGTATGCTTCCATTTAAGGTAACATTAATATGAAGCTAGGAGAAAACCCCTGTTCAGAAAAGCAACACAAAATGCTTTTCGTCAAGTGGCCATTAACAACTACCCCAACAAAAAAAATTACTGCACACATAACTGGTCAATGCTTTTGTTAGGGTTGCTGTTGTGACATGTAGGTACAAGTAGGGACACATTAAAAAGTAGTTGCTGTAATTCAATGCAGAATCAGACCCCAACTTAATAGCACTTTCTGTGGCCTGATAAAAGAAAGGTGCTCAAGTTGAAGTAGAATTCAGCATGTTCTGGAAAGCAGAGAGCTAAGGAAATGACCTCTAAGTAAAACAGTTACGACTACTGCAAAGAGAAGCACTTATGCGCTGTGGATTCAAATAACACTTCTGTTTGAAGTAATGAGTGTGTTTCAATCAAAAGAAGAAGGATAGTATTATCAGGAGATGTTGCATAAGTCACATCAAACTACCCCAACAAGTAGCACTTACTGAATTATGTAGACAAGTCAATGCTAGTGTTAGGGTACCAATTGTGAGAGGTTTGGTAGGGAAAATGCCACAGTTGGAGATCTCTGGTAAAGACTACTTACTGGTTTGGTAGACAACAGGCCACAGTCGTAGAGCTCTGGTAAAAACTGCTTACTGCTTACTCCTTGAATCCCCTTTATTGAGTTGGCAGTCCTCCAAGGAGTCCAACTAAAGTGATTTTCTATCCTGGGACGTGCTCATTTTAAATATTCTTGGACACCAACTTGATAGCTGTGCCATTTGCGGCCAAGCCCCTTCCACACCTATTGTGAAATAAGTATTGATATTCATGCTAATGTGAGTATGCAGCTTACGACTGAGGTGCTCAAGGTTGATGAGTCGTATTCCACATGGTCAGCTAATTGTTGATATGAAAAATAAGTGTGTGATTAGGTACAAACAAAGCACACAACACATAAAAGCAGCTTATGTGGTCGTTCTTGGCACTCAAGAGCAGAGCCTAGTGGCAAAACACAGTTAAGGCTACCCCAAAGAGAAGCACTTATTCTTCCAGCAAAAAATGTATGCTTCCATTTAAGGTAACTGTAACGTGAAGCTAGGAGAAAACACTTGTTCAGAAAAGCAACACAAAATGCTTGTAGTCGAGTGGCCATTAACAGCTACTCCAACAAAAAGCACTTACTGCACACAAAACCGGTCAATGCTTTTGTTACGGTTGCTGTTGTGACATGTAGGGAAACATTAAAAAGTAGATGCTGTAATTCAATGCAGAATCAGACCCCAACTTAATAGCACTTTCTGTGGCCTGATAAAAGAAAGGTGCTCAAGTTGAAGTAGAATTCAGCATGTTCTGGAAAGCAGAGAGCTAAGGAAATGACCTCTAAGTAAAACAGTTACGACTACTGCAAAGAGAAGCACTTATGCGCTGTGGATTCAAATAACACTTCTGTTTGAAGTAATGAGTGTGTTTCAATCAAAAGAAGAAGGATAGTATTATCAGGAGATGTTGCATAAGTCACATCAAACTACCCCAACAAGTAGCACTTACTGAATTATGTAGACAAGTCAATGCTAGTGTTAGGGTACCAATTGTGACAGGTTTGGTAGGGAAAAGGCCACAGTTGGAGATCTCCGGTAAAGACTACTTACTGGTTTGTTAGTTCATGTGGTCGTTCTTGGCACTCAAGAGCAGATCCTAGTGGCAAATCACAGTTAAGCCTACCCCAAAGAGAAGCACTTATTCATCCAGCAAAAAATGTATGCTTCCATTTAAGGTAACATTAATATGAAGCTAGGAGAAAACCCCTGTTCAGAAAAGCAACACAAAATGCTTGTCGTCAAGTGGCCATTAACAACTACCCCAACAAAAAAAATTACTGCACACATAACTGGTCAATGCTTTGTTAGGGTTGCTGTTGTGACATGTAGGTACAAGTAGGGACACATTAAAAAGTAGTTGCTGTAATTCAATGCAGAATCAGACCCCAACTTAATAGCACTTTCTGTGGCCTGATAAAAGAAAGGTGCTCAAGTTGAAGTAGAATTCAGCATGTTATGGAAAGCAGAGAGCTAAGGAAATGACCTCTAAGTAAAACAGTTACGACTACCGCAAAGAGAAGCACTTATGGGCTATGGATTCAAATAACGCTTCTGTTTGAAATAATGAGTGTGTTTCAATCAAAAGAAGAAGGATAGTATTATCAGGAGATGTTGCATAAGTCACGTCAAACTACCCCAACAAGTAGCACTTACTGAATTATGTAGACAAGTCAATGCTAGTGTTAGGGTACCAATTGTGACAGGTTTGGTAGGGAAAATGCCACAGTTGGAGATCTCTGGTAAAGACTACTTACTGGTTTTGTAGACAACAGGCCACAGTCGTAGAGCTCTGGTAAAAACTGCTTACTGCTTACTCCTTGAATCCCCTTTATTGAGTTGGCAGTCCTCCAAGGAGTCCAACTAAAGTGATTTTCTATCCTGGGACGTGCTCATTTTATATTTTATTGGACACCAACTGATAGCTGTGCCATTTGCGGCCAAGCCCCTTCCACACCTATTGTGAAATAAGTATTGATATTCATGCTAATGTGAGTATGCAGCTTACGACTGAGGTGCTCAAGGTTGATGAGTCGTATTCCACATGGTCAGCTAATTGTTGATATGAAAAATAAGTGTGTGATTAGGTACAAACAAAGCACACAACACATAAAAGCAGCTTATGTGGTCGTTCTTGGCACTCAAGAGCAGAGCCTAGTGGCAAAACACAGTTAAGGCTACCCCAAATAGAAGCACTTATTCTTCCAGCAAAAAATGTATGCTTCCATTTAAGGTAACTGTAACGTGAAGCTAGGAGAAAACACTTGTTCAGAAAAGCAACACAAAATGCTTGTAGTCGAGTGGCCATTAACAGCTACTCCAACAAAAAGCACTTACTGCACACAAAACCGGTCAATGCTTTTGTTACGGTTGCTGTTGTGACATGTAGGGAAACATTAAAAGGTAGATGCTGTAATTCAATGCAGAATCAGACCCCAACTTAATAGCACTTTCTGTGGCCTGATAAAAGAAAGGTGCTCAAGTTGAAGTAGAATTCAGCATGTTCTGGAAAGCAGAGAGCTAAGGAAATGACCTCTAAGTAAAACAGTTACGACTACTGCAAAGAGAAGCACTTATGCGCTGTGGATTCAAATAACACTTCTGTTTGAAGTAATGAGTGTGTTTCAATCAAAAGAAGAAGGATAGTATTATCAGGAGATGTTGCATAAGTCACATCAAACTACCCCAACAAGTAGCACTTACTGAATTATGTAGACAAGTCAATGCTAGTGTTAGGGTACCAATTGTGACAGGTTTGGTAGGGAAAAGGCCACAGTTGGAGATCTCCGGTAAAGACTACTTACTGGTTTGTTAGTTCATGTGGTCGTTCTTGGCACTCAAGAGCAGATCCTAGTGGCAAATCACAGTTAAGCCTACCCCAAAGAGAAGCACTTATTCATCCAGCAAAAAATGTATGCTTCCATTTAAGGTAACATTAATATGAAGCTAGGAGAAAACCCCTGTTCAGAAAAGCAACACAAAATGCTTGTCGTCAAGTGGCCATTAACAACTACCCCAACAAAAAAAATTACTGCACACATAACTGGTCAATGCTTTGTTAGGGTTGCTGTTGTGACATGTAGGTACAAGTAGGGACACATTAAAAAGTAGTTGCTGTAATTCAATGCAGAATCAGACCCCAACTTAATAGCACTTTCTGTGGCCTGATAAAAGAAAGGTGCTCAAGTTGAAGTAGAATTCAGCATGTTCTGGAAAGCAGAGAGCTAAGGAAATGACCTCTAAGTAAAACAGTTACGACTACTGCAAAGAGAAGCACTTATGCGCTGTGGATTCAAATAACACTTCTGTTTGAAGTAATGAGTGTGTTTCAATCAAAAGAAGAAGGATAGTATTATCAGGAGATGTTGCATAAGTCACATCAAACTACCCCAACAAGTAGCACTTACTGAATTATGTAGACAAGTCAATGCTAGTGTTAGGGTACCAATTGTGAGAGGTTTGGTAGGGAAAATGCCACAGTTGGAGATCTCTGGTAAAGACTACTTACTGGTTTGGTAGACAACAGGCCACAGTCGTAGAGCTCTGGTAAAAACTGCTTACTGCTTACTCCTTGAATCCCCTTTATTGAGTTGGCAGTCCTCCAAGGAGTCCAACTAAAGTGATTTTCTATCCTGGGACGTGCTCATTTTAAATATTCTTGGACACCAACTTGATAGCTGTGCCATTTGCGGCCAAGCCCCTTCCACACCTATTGTGAAATAAGTATTGATATTCATGCTAATGTGAGTATGCAGCTTACGACTGAGGTGCTCAAGGTTGATGAGTCGTATTCCACATGGTCAGCTAATTGTTGATATGAAAAATAAGTGTGTGATTAGGTACAAACAAAGCACACAACACATAAAAGCAGCTTATGTGGTCGTTCTTGGCACTCAAGAGCAGAGCCTAGTGGCAAAACACAGTTAAGGCTACCCCAAAGAGAAGCACTTATTCTTCCAGCAAAAAATGTATGCTTCCATTTAAGGTAACTGTAACGTGAAGCTAGGAGAAAACACTTGTTCAGAAAAGCAACACAAAATGCTTGTAGTCGAGTGGCCATTAACAGCTACTCCAACAAAAAGCACTTACTGCACACAAAACCGGTCAATGCTTTTGTTACGGTTGCTGTTGTGACATGTAGGGAAACATTAAAAAGTAGATGCTGTAATTCAATGCAGAATCAGACCCCAACTTAATAGCACTTTCTGTGGCCTGATAAAAGAAAGGTGCTCAAGTTGAAGTAGAATTCAGCATGTTCTGGAAAGCAGAGAGCTAAGGAAATGACCTCTAAGTAAAACAGTTACGACTACTGCAAAGAGAAGCACTTATGCGCTGTGGATTCAAATAACACTTCTGTTTGAAGTAATGAGTGTGTTTCAATCAAAAGAAGAAGGATAGTATTATCAGGAGATGTTGCATAAGTCACATCAAACTACCCCAACAAGTAGCACTTACTGAATTATGTAGACAAGTCAATGCTAGTGTTAGGGTACCAATTGTGACAGGTTTGGTAGGGAAAAGGCCACAGTTGGAGATCTCCGGTAAAGACTACTTACTGGTTTGTTAGTTCATGTGGTCGTTCTTGGCACTCAAGAGCAGATCCTAGTGGCAAATCACAGTTAAGCCTACCCCAAAGAGAAGCACTTATTCATCCAGCAAAAAATGTATGCTTCCATTTAAGGTAACATTAATATGAAGCTAGGAGAAAACCCCTGTTCAGAAAAGCAACACAAAATGCTTGTCGTCAAGTGGCCATTAACAACTACCCCAACAAAAGAAATTACTGCACACATAACTGGTCAATGCTTTGTTAGGGTTGCTGTTGTGACATGTAGGTACAAGTAGGGACACATTAAAAAGTAGTTGCTGTAATTCAATGCAGAATCAGACCCCAACTTAATAGCACTTTCTGTGGCCTGATAAAAGAAAGGTGCTCAAGTTGAAGTAGAATTCAGCATGTTATGGAAAGCAGAGAGCTAAGGAAATGACCTCTAAGTAAAACAGTTACGACTACCGCAAAGAGAAGCACTTATGGGCTATGGATTCAAATAACGCTTCTGTTTGAAATAATGAGTGTGTTTCAATCAAAAGAAGAAGGATAGTATTATCAGGAGATGTTGCATAAGTCACGTCAAACTACCCCAACAAGTAGCACTTACTGAATTATGTAGACAAGTCAATGCTAGTGTTAGGGTACCAATTGTGACAGGTTTGGTAGGGAAAAGGCCACAGTTGGAGATCTCTGGTAAAGACTACTTACTGGTTTTGTAGACAACAGGCCACAGTCGTAGAGCTCTGGTAAAAACTGCTTACTGCTTACTCCTTGAATCCCCTTTATTGAGTTGGCAGTCCTCCAAGGAGTCCAACTAAAGTGATTTTCTATCCTGGGACGTGCTCATTTTAAATATTCTTGGACACCAACTTGATAGCTGTGCCATTTGCGGCCAAGCCCCTTCCACACCTATTGTGAAATAAGTATTGATATTCATGCTAATGTGAGTATGCAGCTTACGACTGAGGTGCTCAAGGTTGATGAGTCGTATTCCACATGGTCAGCTAATTGTTGATATGAAAAATAAGTGTGTGATTAGGTACAAACAAAGCACACAACACATAAAAGCAGCTTATGTGGTCGTTCTTGGCACTCAAGAGCAGAGCCTAGTGGCAAAACACAGTTAAGGCTACCCCAAAGAGAAGCACTTATTCTTCCAGCAAAAAATGTATGCTTCCATTTAAGGTAACTGTAACGTGAAGCTAGGAGAAAACACTTGTTCAGAAAAGCAACACAAAATGCTTGTAGTCGAGTGGCCATTAACAGCTACTCCAACAAAAAGCACTTACTGCACACAAAACCGGTCAATGCTTTTGTTACGGTTGCTGTTGTGACATGTAGGGAAACATTAAAAAGTAGATGCTGTAATTCAATGCAGAATCAGACCCCAACTTAATAGCACTTTCTGTGGCCTGATAAAAGAAAGGTGCTCAAGTTGAAGTAGAATTCAGCATGTTCTGGAAAGCAGAGAGCTAAGGAAATGACCTCTAAGTAAAACAGTTACGACTACTGCAAAGAGAAGCACTTATGCGCTGTGGATTCAAATAACACTTCTGTTTGAAGTAATGAGTGTGTTTCAATCAAAAGAAGAAGGATAGTATTATCAGGAGATGTTGCATAAGTCACATCAAACTACCCCAACAAGTAGCACTTACTGAATTATGTAGACAAGTCAATGCTAGTGTTAGGGTACCAATTGTGAGAGGTTTGGTAGGGAAAATGCCACAGTTGGAGATCTCTGGTAAAGACTACTTACTGGTTTGGTAGACAACAGGCCACAGTCGTAGAGCTCTGGTAAAAACTGCTTACTGCTTACTCCTTGAATCCCCTTTATTGAGTTGGCAGTCCTCCAAGGAGTCCAACTAAAGTGATTTTCTATCCTGGGACGTGCTCATTTTAAATATTCTTGGACACCAACTTGATAGCTGTGCCATTTGCGGCCAAGCCCCTTCCACACCTATTGTGAAATAAGTATTGATATTCATGCTAATGTGAGTATGCAGCTTACGACTGAGGTGCTCAAGGTTGATGAGTCGTATTCCACATGGTCAGCTAATTGTTGATATGAAAAATAAGTGTGTGATTAGGTACAAACAAAGCACACAACACATAAAAGCAGCTTATGTGGTCGTTCTTGGCACTCAAGAGCAGAGCCTAGTGGCAAAACACAGTTAAGGCTACCCCAAAGAGAAGCACTTATTCTTCCAGCAAAAAATGTATGCTTCCATTTAAGGTAACTGTAACGTGAAGCTAGGAGAAAACACTTGTTCAGAAAAGCAACACAAAATGCTTGTAGTCGAGTGGCCATTAACAGCTACTCCAACAAAAAGCACTTACTGCACACAAAACCGGTCAATGCTTTTGTTACGGTTGCTGTTGTGACATGTAGGGAAACATTAAAAAGTAGATGCTGTAATTCAATGCAGAATCAGACCCCAACTTAATAGCACTTTCTGTGGCCTGATAAAAGAAAGGTGCTCAAGTTGAAGTAGAATTCAGCATGTTCTGGAAAGCAGAGAGCTAAGGAAATGACCTCTAAGTAAAACAGTTACGACTACTGCAAAGAGAAGCACTTATGCGCTGTGGATTCAAATAACACTTCTGTTTGAAGTAATGAGTGTGTTTCAATCAAAAGAAGAAGGATAGTATTATCAGGAGATGTTGCATAAGTCACATCAAACTACCCCAACAAGTAGCACTTACTGAATTATGTAGACAAGTCAATGCTAGTGTTAGGGTACCAATTGTGACAGGTTTGGTAGGGAAAAGGCCACAGTTGGAGATCTCCGGTAAAGACTACTTACTGGTTTGTTAGTTCATGTGGTCGTTCTTGGCACTCAAGAGCAGATCCTAGTGGCAAATCACAGTTAAGCCTACCCCAAAGAGAAGCACTTATTCATCCAGCAAAAAATGTATGCTTCCATTTAAGGTAACATTAATATGAAGCTAGGAGAAAACCCCTGTTCAGAAAAGCAACACAAAATGCTTGTCGTCAAGTGGCCATTAACAACTACCCCAACAAAAAAAATTACTGCACACATAACTGGTCAATGCTTTGTTAGGGTTGCTGTTGTGACATGTAGGTACAAGTAGGGACACATTAAAAAGTAGTTGCTGTAATTCAATGCAGAATCAGACCCCAACTTAATAGCACTTTCTGTGGCCTGATAAAAGAAAGGTGCTCAAGTTGAAGTAGAATTCAGCATGTTATGGAAAGCAGAGAGCTAAGGAAATGACCTCTAAGTAAAACAGTTACGACTACCGCAAAGAGAAGCACTTATGGGCTATGGATTCAAATAACGCTTCTGTTTGAAATAATGAGTGTGTTTCAATCAAAAGAAGAAGGATAGTATTATCAGGAGATGTTGCATAAGTCACGTCAAACTACCCCAACAAGTAGCACTTACTGAATTATGTAGACAAGTCAATGCTAGTGTTAGGGTACCAATTGTGACAGGTTTGGTAGGGAAAAGGCCACAGTTGGAGATCTCTGGTAAAGACTACTTACTGGTTTTGTAGACAACAGGCCACAGTCGTAGAGCTCTGGTAAAAACTGCTTACTGCTTACTCCTTGAATCCCCTTTATTGAGTTGGCAGTCCTCCAAGGAGTCCAACTAAAGTGATTTTCTATCCTGGGACGTGCTCATTTTAAATATTCTTGGACACCAACTTGATAGCTGTGCCATTTGCGGCCAAGCCCCTTCCACACCTATTGTGAAATAAGTATTGATATTCATGCTAATGTGAGTATGCAGCTTACGACTGAGGTGCTCAAGGTTGATGAGTCGTATTCCACATGGTCAGCTAATTGTTGATATGAAAAATAAGTGTGTGATTAGGTACAAACAAAGCACACAACACATAAAAGCAGCTTATGTGGTCGTTCTTGGCACTCAAGAGCAGAGCCTAGTGGCAAAACACAGTTAAGGCTACCCCAAAGAGAAGCACTTATTCTTCCAGCAAAAAATGTATGCTTCCATTTAAGGTAACTGTAACGTGAAGCTAGGAGAAAACACTTGTTCAGAAAAGCAACACAAAATGCTTGTAGTCGAGTGGCCATTAACAGCTACTCCAACAAAAAGCACTTACTGCACACAAAACCGGTCAATGCTTTTGTTACGGTTGCTGTTGTGACATGTAGGGAAACATTAAAAAGTAGATGCTGTAATTCAATGCAGAATCAGACCCCAACTTAATAGCACTTTCTGTGGCCTGATAAAAGAAAGGTGCTCAAGTTGAAGTAGAATTCAGCATGTTCTGGAAAGCAGAGAGCTAAGGAAATGACCTCTAAGTAAAACAGTTACGACTACTGCAAAGAGAAGCACTTATGCGCTGTGGATTCAAATAACACTTCTGTTTGAAGTAATGAGTGTGTTTCAATCAAAAGAAGAAGGATAGTATTATCAGGAGATGTTGCATAAGTCACATCAAACTACCCCAACAAGTAGCACTTACTGAATTATGTAGACAAGTCAATGCTAGTGTTAGGGTACCAATTGTGAGAGGTTTGGTAGGGAAAATGCCACAGTTGGAGATCTCTGGTAAAGACTACTTACTGGTTTGGTAGACAACAGGCCACAGTCGTAGAGCTCTGGTAAAAACTGCTTACTGCTTACTCCTTGAATCCCCTTTATTGAGTTGGCAGTCCTCCAAGGAGTCCAACTAAAGTGATTTTCTATCCTGGGACGTGCTCATTTTAAATATTCTTGGACACCAACTTGATAGCTGTGCCATTTGCGGCCAAGCCCCTTCCACACCTATTGTGAAATAAGTATTGATATTCATGCTAATGTGAGTATGCAGCTTACGACTGAGGTGCTCAAGGTTGATGAGTCGTATTCCACATGGTCAGCTAATTGTTGATATGAAAAATAAGTGTGTGATTAGGTACAAACAAAGCACACAACACATAAAAGCAGCTTATGTGGTCGTTCTTGGCACTCAAGAGCAGAGCCTAGTGGCAAAACACAGTTAAGGCTACCCCAAAGAGAAGCACTTATTCTTCCAGCAAAAAATGTATGCTTCCATTTAAGGTAACTGTAACGTGAAGCTAGGAGAAAACACTTGTTCAGAAAAGCAACACAAAATGCTTGTAGTCGAGTGGCCATTAACAGCTACTCCAACAAAAAGCACTTACTGCACACAAAACCGGTCAATGCTTTTGTTACGGTTGCTGTTGTGACATGTAGGGAAACATTAAAAAGTAGATGCTGTAATTCAATGCAGAATCAGACCCCAACTTAATAGCACTTTCTGTGGCCTGATAAAAGAAAGGTGCTCAAGTTGAAGTAGAATTCAGCATGTTCTGGAAAGCAGAGAGCTAAGGAAATGACCTCTAAGTAAAACAGTTACGACTACTGCAAAGAGAAGCACTTATGCGCTGTGGATTCAAATAACACTTCTGTTTGAAGTAATGAGTGTGTTTCAATCAAAAGAAGAAGGATAGTATTATCAGGAGATGTTGCATAAGTCACATCAAACTACCCCAACAAGTAGCACTTACTGAATTATGTAGACAAGTCAATGCTAGTGTTAGGGTACCAATTGTGACAGGTTTGGTAGGGAAAAGGCCACAGTTGGAGATCTCCGGTAAAGACTACTTACTGGTTTGTTAGTTCATGTGGTCGTTCTTGGCACTCAAGAGCAGATCCTAGTGGCAAATCACAGTTAAGCCTACCCCAAAGAGAAGCACTTATTCATCCAGCAAAAAATGTATGCTTCCATTTAAGGTAACATTAATATGAAGCTAGGAGAAAACCCCTGTTCAGAAAAGCAACACAAAATGCTTGTCGTCAAGTGGCCATTAACAACTACCCCAACAAAAGAAATTACTGCACACATAACTGGTCAATGCTTTGTTAGGGTTGCTGTTGTGACATGTAGGTACAAGTAGGGACACATTAAAAAGTAGTTGCTGTAATTCAATGCAGAATCAGACCCCAACTTAATAGCACTTTCTGTGGCCTGATAAAAGAAAGGTGCTCAAGTTGAAGTAGAATTCAGCATGTTATGGAAAGCAGAGAGCTAAGGAAATGACCTCTAAGTAAAACAGTTACGACTACCGCAAAGAGAAGCACTTATGGGCTATGGATTCAAATAACGCTTCTGTTTGAAATAATGAGTGTGTTTCAATCAAAAGAAGAAGGATAGTATTATCAGGAGATGTTGCATAAGTCACGTCAAACTACCCCAACAAGTAGCACTTACTGAATTATGTAGACAAGTCAATGCTAGTGTTAGGGTACCAATTGTGACAGGTTTGGTAGGGAAAATGCCACAGTTGGAGATCTCTGGTAAAGACTACTTACTGGTTTTGTAGACAACAGGCCACAGTCGTAGAGCTCTGGTAAAAACTGCTTACTGCTTACTCCTTGAATCCCCTTTATTGAGTTGGCAGTCCTCCAAGGAGTCCAACTAAAGTGATTTTCTATCCTGGGACGTGCTCATTTTATATTTTATTGGACACCAACTGATAGCTGTGCCATTTGCGGCCAAGCCCCTTCCACACCTATTGTGAAATAAGTATTGATATTCATGCTAATGTGAGTATGCAGCTTACGACTGAGGTGCTCAAGGTTGATGAGTCGTATTCCACATGGTCAGCTAATTGTTGATATGAAAAATAAGTGTGTGATTAGGTACAAACAAAGCACACAACACATAAAAGCAGCTTATGTGGTCGTTCTTGGCACTCAAGAGCAGAGCCTAGTGGCAAAACACAGTTAAGGCTACCCCAAAGAGAAGCACTTATTCATCCAGCAAAAAATGTATGCTTCCATTTAAGGTAACATTAATATGAAGCTAGGAGAAAACCCCTGTTCAGAAAAGCAACACAAAATGCTTGTCGTCAAGTGGCCATTAACAACTACCCCAACAAAAAAAATTACTGCACACATAACTGGTCAATGCTTTGTTAGGGTTGCTGTTGTGACATGTAGATACAAGTAGGGACACATTAAAAAGTAGTTGCTGTAATTCAATGCAGAATCAGACCCCAACTTAATAGCACTTTCTGTGGCCTGATAAAAGAAAGGTGCTCAAGTTGAAGTAGAATTCAGCATGTTCTGGAAAGCAGAGAGCTAAGGAAATGACCTCTAAGTAAAACAGTTACGACTACCACAAAGAGAAGCACTTATGCGCTACAGATTCAAATAACGCCTCTGTTTGAAATAATGAGTGTGTTTCAATCAAAAGAAGAAGGATAGTATTATCAGGAGATGTTGCATAAGTCACGTCAAACTACCCCAACAAGTAGCACTTACTGAATTATGTAGACAAGTCAATGCTAGTGTTAGGGTACCAATTGTGGCAGGTTTGGTAGGGAAAAGGCCACAGTTGGAGATCTCTGGTAAAGACTACTTTCTGTTTTGGCAGACAACAGGCCACAACACATTAAAAATTAGTTGCTGTAATTCAATGCAGAATCAGACCCCAACTTAACAAGAACACAACACTTGAAAGCAGTTCATGTGGTCGTTCTTGGCACTCAAGAGCAGATCCTAGTGGCAAAACACAGTTAAGCCTACCCCAAAGAGAAGCACTTATTCATCCAGCAAAAAATGTATGCTTAACAAGAACACAACACTTGAAAGCAGTTCATGTAGTCGTTCTTGGCACTCAAGAGCAGATCCTAGTGGCAAATCACAGTTAAGCCTACCCCAAAGAGAAGCACTTATTCATCCAGCAAAAAATGTATGCTTCCATTTAAGGTAACATTAATATGAAGCTAGGAGAAAACCCCTGTTCAGAAAAGCAACACAAAATGCTTTTCGTCAAGTGGCCATTAACAACTACCCCAACAAAAAAAATTACTGCACACATAACTGGTCAATGCTTTTGTTAGGGTTGCTGTTGTGACATGTAGGTACAAGTAGGGACACATTAAAAAGTAGTTGCTGTAATTCAATGCAGAATCAGACCCCAACTTAATAGCACTTTCTGTGGCCTGATAAAAGAAAGGTGCTCAAGTTGAAGTAGAATTCAGCATGTTCTGGAAAGCAGAGAGCTAAGGAAATGACCTCTAAGTAAAACAGTTACGACTACTGCAAAGAGAAGCACTTATGCGCTGTGGATTCAAATAACACTTCTGTTTGAAGTAATGAGTGTGTTTCAATCAAAAGAAGAAGGATAGTATTATCAGGAGATGTTGCATAAGTCACATCAAACTACCCCAACAAGTAGCACTTACTGAATTATGTAGACAAGTCAATGCTAGTGTTAGGGTACCAATTGTGAGAGGTTTGGTAGGGAAAATGCCACAGTTGGAGATCTCTGGTAAAGACTACTTACTGGTTTGGTAGACAACAGGCCACAGTCGTAGAGCTCTGGTAAAAACTGCTTACTGCTTACTCCTTGAATCCCCTTTATTGAGTTGGCAGTCCTCCAAGGAGTCCAACTAAAGTGATTTTCTATCCTGGGACGTGCTCATTTTAAATATTCTTGGACACCAACTTGATAGCTGTGCCATTTGCGGCCAAGCCCCTTCCACACCTATTGTGAAATAAGTATTGATATTCATGCTAATGTGAGTATGCAGCTTACGACTGAGGTGCTCAAGGTTGATGAGTCGTATTCCACATGGTCAGCTAATTGTTGATATGAAAAATAAGTGTGTGATTAGGTACAAACAAAGCACACAACACATAAAAGCAGCTTATGTGGTCGTTCTTGGCACTCAAGAGCAGAGCCTAGTGGCAAAACACAGTTAAGGCTACCCCAAAGAGAAGCACTTATTCTTCCAGCAAAAAATGTATGCTTCCATTTAAGGTAACTGTAACGTGAAGCTAGGAGAAAACACTTGTTCAGAAAAGCAACACAAAATGCTTGTAGTCGAGTGGCCATTAACAGCTACTCCAACAAAAAGCACTTACTGCACACAAAACCGGTCAATGCTTTTGTTACGGTTGCTGTTGTGACATGTAGGGAAACATTAAAAAGTAGATGCTGTAATTCAATGCAGAATCAGACCCCAACTTAATAGCACTTTCTGTGGCCTGATAAAAGAAAGGTGCTCAAGTTGAAGTAGAATTCAGCATGTTCTGGAAAGCAGAGAGCTAAGGAAATGACCTCTAAGTAAAACAGTTACGACTACTGCAAAGAGAAGCACTTATGCGCTGTGGATTCAAATAACACTTCTGTTTGAAGTAATGAGTGTGTTTCAATCAAAAGAAGAAGGATAGTATTATCAGGAGATGTTGCATAAGTCACATCAAACTACCCCAACAAGTAGCACTTACTGAATTATGTAGACAAGTCAATGCTAGTGTTAGGGTACCAATTGTGACAGGTTTGGTAGGGAAAAGGCCACAGTTGGAGATCTCCGGTAAAGACTACTTACTGGTTTGTTAGTTCATGTGGTCGTTCTTGGCACTCAAGAGCAGATCCTAGTGGCAAATCACAGTTAAGCCTACCCCAAAGAGAAGCACTTATTCATCCAGCAAAAAATGTATGCTTCCATTTAAGGTAACATTAATATGAAGCTAGGAGAAAACCCCTGTTCAGAAAAGCAACACAAAATGCTTGTCGTCAAGTGGCCATTAACAACTACCCCAACAAAAAAAATTACTGCACACATAACTGGTCAATGCTTTGTTAGGGTTGCTGTTGTGACATGTAGGTACAAGTAGGGACACATTAAAAAGTAGTTGCTGTAATTCAATGCAGAATCAGACCCCAACTTAATAGCACTTTCTGTGGCCTGATAAAAGAAAGGTGCTCAAGTTGAAGTAGAATTCAGCATGTTATGGAAAGCAGAGAGCTAAGGAAATGACCTCTAAGTAAAACAGTTACGACTACCGCAAAGAGAAGCACTTATGGGCTATGGATTCAAATAACGCTTCTGTTTGAAATAATGAGTGTGTTTCAATCAAAAGAAGAAGGATAGTATTATCAGGAGATGTTGCATAAGTCACGTCAAACTACCCCAACAAGTAGCACTTACTGAATTATGTAGACAAGTCAATGCTAGTGTTAGGGTACCAATTGTGACAGGTTTGGTAGGGAAAATGCCACAGTTGGAGATCTCTGGTAAAGACTACTTACTGGTTTTGTAGACAACAGGCCACAGTCGTAGAGCTCTGGTAAAAACTGCTTACTGCTTACTCCTTGAATCCCCTTTATTGAGTTGGCAGTCCTCCAAGGAGTCCAACTAAAGTGATTTTCTATCCTGGGACGTGCTCATTTTATATTTTATTGGACACCAACTGATAGCTGTGCCATTTGCGGCCAAGCCCCTTCCACACCTATTGTGAAATAAGTATTGATATTCATGCTAATGTGAGTATGCAGCTTACGACTGAGGTGCTCAAGGTTGATGAGTCGTATTCCACATGGTCAGCTAATTGTTGATATGAAAAATAAGTGTGTGATTAGGTACAAACAAAGCACACAACACATAAAAGCAGCTTATGTGGTCGTTCTTGGCACTCAAGAGCAGAGCCTAGTGGCAAAACACAGTTAAGGCTACCCCAAAGAGAAGCACTTATTCATCCAGCAAAAAATGTATGCTTCCATTTAAGGTAACATTAATATGAAGCTAGGAGAAAACCCCTGTTCAGAAAAGCAACACAAAATGCTTGTCGTCAAGTGGCCATTAACAACTACCCCAACAAAAAAAATTACTGCACACATAACTGGTCAATGCTTTGTTAGGGTTGCTGTTGTGACATGTAGATACAAGTAGGGACACATTAAAAAGTAGTTGCTGTAATTCAATGCAGAATCAGACCCCAACTTAATAGCACTTTCTGTGGCCTGATAAAAGAAAGGTGCTCAAGTTGAAGTAGAATTCAGCATGTTCTGGAAAGCAGAGAGCTAAGGAAATGACCTCGAAGTAAAACAGTTACGACTACCACAAAGAGAAGCACTTATGCGCTACAGATTCAAATAACGCCTCTGTTTGAAATAATGAGTGTGTTTCAATCAAAAGAAGAAGGATAGTATTATCAGGAGATGTTGCATAAGTCACGTCAAACTACCCCAACAAGTAGCACTTACTGAATTATGTAGACAAGTCAATGCTAGTGTTAGGGTACCAATTGTGGCAGGTTTGGTAGGGAAAAGGCCACAGTTGGAGATCTCTGGTAAAGACTACTTTCTGTTTTGGCAGACAACAGGCCACAACACATTAAAAATTAGTTGCTGTAATTCAATGCAGAATCAGACCCCAACTTAACAAGAACACAACACTTGAAAGCAGTTCATGTGGTCGTTCTTGGCACTCAAGAGCAGATCCTAGTGGCAAAACACAGTTAAGCCTACCCCAAAGAGAAGCACTTATTCATCCAGCAAAAAATGTATGCTTAACAAGAACACAACACTTGAAAGCAGTTCATGTAGTCGTTCTTGGCACTCAAGAGCAGATCCTAGTGGCAAAACACAGTTAAGCCTACCCCAAAGAGAAGCACTTATTCATCCAGCAAAAAATTTATGCTTCCATTTTAAGGTAACATTAATATGAAGCTAGGAGAAAACCCCTGTTCAGAAAAGCAACACAAAATGCTTTTCGTCAAGTGGCCATTAACAACTACCCCAACAACAAAAAAATTACTGCACACATAACTGGTCAATGCTTTTGTTAGGGATGCTGTTGTGACATGTAGGTACAAGTAGGGACACATTAAAAAGTAGTTGCTGTAATTCAATGCAGAATCAGACCCCAACTTAATAGCACTGTCTGTGGCATGATAAAAGAAAGGTGCTCAAGTTGAAGTAGAATTCAGCATGTTATGGAAAGCAGAGAGCTAAGGAAATGACCTCTAATGAAAGCTAACTAATGAAAGCAGCATATGTGGTCGTTCTTGACACTCAAGAGCAGATCCTAGTGGCAAAACACAGTTAAGGCTACCCCAAAGAATAGCACTTATTCATCCAGCAAAAAATGTATGCCATTTAAGGTAACTTTAATATGAAGCTAGTATAAAACCCCAGTTCAGCAACACAAAATGCTTGTGGCTATTAACAACTACCCCAACAAAAAGCACTTACTGCACAATACCGGTCAATGCTTTTGTTACGGTTGCTTTTGTGACATGTAGGGACACATTAAAAAGTAGATGCTGTAATTCAATGCAGAATCAGACCCCAACTTAATAGCACTTTCTGTGGCCTGATAACAGAAAGGTGCTCAAGTTGAAGTAGAATTCAGCATGTTCTGGAAAGCAGAGAGCTAAGGAAATGACCTCTAAGTAAAACAGTTACGACTACTGCAAAGAGAAGCACTTATGCGCTACGGATTCAAATAACGCCTCTGTTTGAAATAATGAGTGTGTTTCAATCAAAAGAAGAAGGATAGTATTATCAGGAGATGTTGCATAAGTCACATCAAACTACCCCAACAAGTAGCACTTACTGAATTATGTAGACAAGTCAATGCTAGTGTTAGGGTACCAATTGTGACAGGTTTGGTAGGGAAAAGGCCACAGTTGGAGAACTCTGTTAAAGACTACTTACTGGTTTGGCAGACAACAGGCCACAGTCATAGAGCTCTGGTAAAGACTGCTTACTGCTTACTCCTTGAATCCTATCTTTACTGGAATCCCTTTATTGAGTTGGCAGTCCTCCAAGGAGTCCAACTAAAGTGATTTTCTATCATGGGACGTGCTCATTTTAAATATTCTTGGACGCCAACTGATAGCTGTGCCATTTGCGGCCAAGCCCCTTCCACACCTATTGTGAAATAAGTATTGGTATTCATGCTAATGTGAGTATGCAGCTTACGACTGAGGTGTTCAAGGTTGATGAGTCGTATTCCACATGGTCAGCTAATTGTTGATATGAAAAATAAGTGTGTGATTAGGTACAAACAAAGCACACAACACATAAAAGCAGCTTATGTGGTCATTCTTGGCACTCAAGAGCAGAGCCTAGTGGCAAAACACAGTTAAGGCTACCACAAAGAGAAGCACTTATTCTTCCAGCAAAAAATGTATGCATCCATTTAAGGTAACTGTAATGTGAAGCTAGGAGAAAACACTTGTTCAGAAAAGCAACACAAAATGCTTGTAGTCGAGTGGCCATTAACAGCTACCCCAACAAAAAGCACTTACTGCACACAAAACCGGTCAATGCTTTTGTTACGGTTGCTGTTGTGACATGTAGGGACACATTAAAAAGTAGTTGCTGTAATTCAATGCAGAATCAGACCCCAACTTAATAGCACTTTCTGTGGCCTGATAAAAGAAAGGTGCTCAAGTTTAAGTAGAATTCAGCATGTTCTGGAAAGCAGAGAGCTAAGGAAATGACCTCTAAGTAAAACAGTTACGACTACCACAAAGAGAAGCACTTATGCGCTACGGATTCAAATAACGCCTCTGTTTGAAATAATGAGTGTGTTTCAATCAAAAGAAGAAGGATAGTATTATCAGGAGATGTTGCATAAGTCACGTCAAACTACCCCAACAAGTAGCACTTACTGAATTATGTAGACAAGTCAATGCTAGTGTTAGGGTACCAATTGTGGCAGGTTTGGTAGGGAAAAGGCCACAGTTGGAGATCTCTGGTAAAGACTACTTTCTGTTTTGGCAGACAACAGGCCACAACACATTAAAAATTAGTTGCTGTAATTCAATGCAGAATCAGACCCCAACTTAACAAGAACACAACACTTGAAAGCAGTTCATGTGGTCGTTCTTGGCACTCAAGAGCAGATCCTAGTGGCAAAACACAGTTAAGCCTACCCCAAAGAGAAGCACTTATTCATCCAGCAAAAAATGTATGCTTAACAAGAACACAACACTTGAAAGCAGTTCATGTAGTCGTTCTTGGCACTCAAGAGCAGATCCTAGTGGCAAAACACAGTTAAGCCTACCCCAAAGAGAAGCACTTATTCATCCAGCAAAAAATGTATGCTTCCATTTTAAGGTAACATTAATATGAAGCTAGGAGAAAACCCCTGTTCAGAAAAGCAACACAAAATGCTTTTCGTCAAGTGGCCATTAACAACTACCCCAACAACAAAAAAATTACTGCACACATAACTGGTCAATGCTTTTGTTAGGGATGCTGTTGTGACATGTAGGTACAAGTAGGGACACATTAAAAAGTAGTTGCTGTAATTCAATGCAGAATCAGACCCCAACTTAATAGCACTTTCTGTGGCCTGATAAAAGAAAGGTGCTCAAGTTGAAGTAGAATTCAGCATGTTCTGGAAAGCAGAGAGCTAAGGAAATGACCTCTAAGTAAAACAGTTACGACTACCGCAAAGAGAAGCACTTATGGGCTATGGATTCAAATAACGCTTCTGTTTGAAATAATGAGTGTGTTTCAATCAAAAGAAGAAGGATAGTATTATCAGGAGATGTTGCATAAGTCACGTCAAACTACCCCAACAAGTAGCACTTACTGAATTATGTAGACAAGTCAATGCTAGTGTTAGGGTACCAATTGTGACAGGTTTGGTAGGGAAAAGGCCACAGTTGGAGATCTCTGGTAAAGACTACTTACTCGTTGGTAGACAACAGGCCACAGTCGTAGAGCTCTGGTAAAGACTGCTTACTGCTTACTCCTTGAATCCTATCTTTACTGGAACCCCTTTATTGAGTTGGCAGTCCTCCAAGGAGTCCAACTAAAGTGATTTTCTATCCTGGGACGTGCTCATTTTATATTTTATTGGACACCAACTGATAGCTGTGCCATTTGCGGCCAAGCCCCTTCCACACCTATTGTGAAATAAGTATTGATATTCATGCTAATGTGAGTATGCAGCTTACGACTGAGGTGCTCAAGGTTGATGAGTCGTATTCCACATGGTCAGCTAATTGTTGATCTGAAAAATAAGTGTGTGATTAGGTACAAACAAAGCACACAACACATAAAAGCAGCTTATGTGGTCGTTCTTGGCACTCAAGAGCAGAGCCTAGTGGCAAAACACAGTTAAGGCTACCCCAAAGAGAAGCACTTATTCATCCAGCAAAAAATGTATGCTTCCATTTAAGGTAACATTAATATGAAGCTAGGAGAAAACCCCTGTTCAGAAAAGCAACACAAAATGCTTGTCGTCAAGTGGCCATTAACAACTACCCCAACAAAAAAAATTACTGCACACATAACTGGTCAATGCTTTGTTAGGGTTGCTGTTGTGACATGTAGATACAAGTAGGGACACATTAAAAAGTAGTTGCTGTAATTCAATGCAGAATCAGACCCCAACTTAATAGCACTTTCTGTGGCCTGATAACAGAAAGGTGCTCAAGTTGAAGTAGAATTCAGCATGTTATGGAAAGCAGAGAGCTAAGGAAATGACCTCTAAGTAAAACAGTTACGACTACTGCAAAGAGAAGCACTTATGGGCTATGGATTCAAATAACGCTTCTGTTTGAAATAATGAGTGTGTTTCAATCAAAAGAAGAAGGATAGTATTATCAGGAGATGTTGCATAAGTCACGTCAAACTACCCCAACAAGTAGCACTTACTGAATTATGTAGACAAGTCAATGCTAGTGTTAGGGTACCAAGTGTGACAGGTTTGGTAGGGAAAAGGCCACAGTTGGAGATCTCTGGTAAAGACTACTTACTGGTTTGGTAGACAACAGGCCACAGTCGTAGAGCTCTGGTAAAAACTGCTTACTGCTTACTCCTTGAATCCTATCTTTACTGGAATCCCTTTATTGAGTTGGCAGTCCTCCAAGGAGTCCAACTAAAGTGATTTTCTATCCTGGGACGTGCTCATTTTAAATATTCTTGGACACCAACTTGATAGCTGTGCCATTTGCGGCCAAGCCCCTTCCACACCTATTGTGAAATAAGTATTGGTCTTCATGCTAATGTAAGTATGAAGCTTACGACTGAGGTGCTCAAGGTTGATGAGTCGTATTCCACATGGTCAGCTAATTGTTGATATGAAAAATAAGTGTGTGATTAGGTACAAACAAAGCACACAACACATAAAAGCAGCTTATGTGGTCGTTCTTGGCACTCAAGAGCAGAGCCTAGTGGCAAAACACAGTTAAGGCTACCCCAAAGAGAAGCACTTATTCTTCCAGCAAAAAATGTATGCTTCCATTTAAGGTAACTGTAACGTGAAGCTAGGAGAAAACACTTGTTCAGAAAAGCAACACAAAATGCTTGTAGTCGAGTGGCCATTAACAGCTACTCCAACAAAAAGCACTTACTGCACACAAAACCGGTCAATGCTTTTGTTACGGTTGCTGTTGTGACATGTAGGGAAACATTAAAAAGTAGATGCTGTAATTCAATGCAGAATCAGACCCCAACTTAATAGCACTTTCTGTGGCCTGATAAAAGAAAGGTGCTCAAGTTGAAGTAGAATTCAGCATGTTCTGGAAAGCAGAGAGCTAAGGAAATGACCTCTAAGTAAAACAGTTACGACTACTGCAAAGAGAAGCACTTATGCGCTGTGGATTCAAATAACACTTCTGTTTGAAGTAATGAGTGTGTTTCAATCAAAAGAAGAAGGATAGTATTATCAGGAGATGTTGCATAAGTCACATCAAACTACCCCAACAAGTAGCACTTACTGAATTATGTAGACAAGTCAATGCTAGTGTTAGGGTACCAATTGTGAGAGGTTTGGTAGGGAAAATGCCACAGTTGGAGATCTCTGGTAAAGACTACTTACTGGTTTGGTAGACAACAGGCCACAGTCGTAGAGCTCTGGTAAAAACTGCTTACTGCTTACTCCTTGAATCCCCTTTATTGAGTTGGCAGTCCTCCAAGGAGTCCAACTAAAGTGATTTTCTATCCTGGGACGTGCTCATTTTAAATATTCTTGGACACCAACTTGATAGCTGTGCCATTTGCGGCCAAGCCCCTTCCACACCTATTGTGAAATAAGTATTGATATTCATGCTAATGTGAGTATGCAGCTTACGACTGAGGTGCTCAAGGTTGATGAGTCGTATTCCACATGGTCAGCTAATTGTTGATATGAAAAATAAGTGTGTGATTAGGTACAAACAAAGCACACAACACATAAAAGCAGCTTATGTGGTCGTTCTTGGCACTCAAGAGCAGAGCCTAGTGGCAAAACACAGTTAAGGCTACCCCAAAGAGAAGCACTTATTCTTCCAGCAAAAAATGTATGCTTCCATTTAAGGTAACTGTAACGTGAATTTAAGGTAACTGTAACGTGAATCTAGGAGAAAACACTTGTTCAGAAAAGCAACACAAAATGCTTGTAGTCGAGTGGCCATTAACAGCTACTCCAACAAAAAGCACTTACTGCACACAAAACCGGTCAATGCTTTTGTTACGGTTGCTGTTGTGACATGTAGGGAAACATTAAAAAGTAGATGCTGTAATTCAATGCAGAATCAGACCCCAACTTAATAGCACTTTCTGTGGCCTGATAAAAGAAAGGTGCTCAAGTTGAAGTAGAATTCAGCATGTTCTGGAAAGCAGAGAGCTAAGGAAATGACCTCTAAGTAAAACAGTTACGACTACTGCAAAGAGAAGCACTTATGCGCTGTGGATTCAAATAACACTTCTGTTTGAAGTAATGAGTGTGTTTCAATCAAAAGAAGAAGGATAGTATTATCAGGAGATGTTGCATAAGTCACATCAAACTACCCCAACAAGTAGCACTTACTGAATTATGTAGACAAGTCAATGCTAGTGTTAGGGTACCAATTGTGAGAGGTTTGGTAGGGAAAATGCCACAGTTGGAGATCTCTGGTAAAGACTACTTACTGGTTTGGTAGACAACAGGCCACAGTCGTAGAGCTCTGGTAAAAACTGCTTACTGCTTACTCCTTGAATCCCCTTTATTGAGTTGGCAGTCCTCCAAGGAGTCCAACTAAAGTGATTTTCTATCCTGGGACGTGCTCATTTTAAATATTCTTGGACACCAACTTGATAGCTGTGCCATTTGCGGCCAAGCCCCTTCCACACCTATTGTGAAATAAGTATTGATATTCATGCTAATGTGAGTATGCAGCTTACGACTGAGGTGCTCAAGGTTGATGAGTCGTATTCCACATGGTCAGCTAATTGTTGATATGAAAAATAAGTGTGTGATTAGGTACAAACAAAGCACACAACACATAAAAGCAGCTTATGTGGTCGTTCTTGGCACTCAAGAGCAGAGCCTAGTGGCAAAACACAGTTAAGGCTACCCCAAAGAGAAGCACTTATTCTTCCAGCAAAAAATGTATGCTTCCATTTAAGGTAACTGTAACGTGAAGCTAGGAGAAAACACTTGTTCAGAAAAGCAACACAAAATGCTTGTAGTCGAGTGGCCATTAACAGCTACTCCAACAAAAAGCACTTACTTCACACAAAACCGGTCAATGCTTTTGTTACGGTTGCTGTTGTGACATGTAGGGAAACATTAAAAAGTAGATGCTGTAATTCAATGCAGAATCAGACCCCAACTTAATAGCACTTTCTGTGGCCTGATAAAAGAAAGGTGCTCAAGTTGAAGTAGAATTCAGCATGTTCTGGAAAGCAGAGAGCTAAGGAAATGACCTCTAAGTAAAACAGTTACGACTACTGCAAAGAGAAGCACTTATGGGCTATGGATTCAAATAACGCTTCTGTTTGAAATAATGAGTGTGTTTCAATCAAAAGAAGAAGGATAGTATTATCAGGAGATGTTGCATAAGTCACGTCAAACTACCCCAACAAGTAGCACTTACTGAATTATGTAGACAAGTCAATGCTAGTGTTAGGGTACCAATTGTGACAAGTTTGGTAGGGAAAAGGCCACCGTTGGAGATCTCTGGTAAAGACTACTTACTGGTTTGGCAGACAACAGGCCACAGTCGTAGAGCTCTGGTAAAGACTGCTTACTGCTTACTCCTTGAATCCCCTTTATTGAGTTGGCAGTCCTCCAAGGAGTCCAACTAAAGTGATTTTCTATCCTGGGACGTGCTCATTTTAAATATTCTTGGACACCAACTGATAGCTGTGCCATTTGCAGCCAAGCCCCTTCCACACCTATTGTGAAATAAGTATTGGTCTTCATGCTAATGTGAGTATGCAGCTTACGACTGAGGTGCTCAAGGTTGATGAGTCGTATTCCACATGGTCAGCTAATTGTTGATATGAAAAAGAAGTGTGTGATTAGGTACAAACAAAGCACACAACACATAAAAGCAGCTTATGTGGTCGTTCTTGGCACTCAAGAGCAGAGCCTAGTGGCAAAACACAGTTAAGGCTACCCCAAAGAGAAGCACTTATTCTTCCAGCAAAAAATGTATGCTTCCATTTAAGGTAACTGTAACGTGAAGCTAGGAGAAAACACTTGTTCAGAAAAGCAACACAAAATGCTTGTAGTCGAGTGGCCATTAACAGCTACTCCAACAAAAAGCACTTACTGCACACAAAACCTGTCAATGCTTTTGTTACGGTTGCTGTTGTGACATGTAGGGAAACATTAAAAAGTAGATGCTGTAATTCAATGCAGAATCAGACCCCAACTTAATAGCACTTTCTGTGGCCTGATAAAAGAAAGGTGCTCAAGTTGAAGTAGAATTCAGCATGTTCTGGAAAGCAGAGAGCTAAGGAAATGACCTCTAAGTAAAACAGTTACGACTACTGCAAAGAGAAGCACTTATGCGCTGTGGATTCAAATAACAATTCTGTTTGAAGTAATGAGTGTGTTTCAATCAAAAGAAGAAGGATAGTATTATCAGGAGATGTTGCATAAGTCACATCAAACTACCCCAACAAGTAGCACTTACTGAATTATGTAGACAAGTCAATGCTAGTGTTAGGGTACCAATTGTGACAGGTTTGGTAGGGAAAAGGCCACAGTTGGAGATCTCCGGTAAAGACTACTTACTGGTTTGTTAGTTCATGTGGTCGTTCTTGGCACTCAAGAGCAGATCCTAGTGGCAAATCACAGTTAAGCCTACCCCAAAGAGAAGCACTTATTCATCCAGCAAAAAATGTATGCTTCCATTTAAGGTAACATTAATATGAAGCTAGGAGAAAACCCCTGTTCAGAAAAGCAACACAAAATGCTTGTCGTCAAGTGGCCATTAACAACTACCCCAACAAAAAAAATTACTGCACACATAACTGGTCAATGCTTTGTTAGGGTTGCTGTTGTGACATGTAGGTACAAGTAGGGACACATTAAAAAGTATTTGCTGTAATTCAATGCAGAATCAGACCCCAACTTAATAGCACTTTCTGTGGCCTGATAACAGAAAGGTGCTCAAGTTGAAGTAGAATTCAGCATGTTCTGGAAAGCAGAGAGCTAAGGAAATGACCTCTAAGTAAAACAGTTACGACTACCGCAAAGAGAAGCACTTATGGGCTATGGATTCAAATAACGCTTCTGTTTGAAATAATGAGTGTGTTTCAATCAAAAGAAGAAGGATAGTATTATCAGGAGATGTTGCATAAGTCACGTCAAACTACCCCAACAAGTAGCACTTACTGAATTATGTAGACAAGTCAATGCTAGTGTTAGGGTACCAATTGTGACAGGTTTGGTAGGGAAAATGCCACAGTTGGAGATCTCTGGTAAAGACTACTTACTGGTTTGGTAGACAACAGGCCACAGTCGTAGAGCTCTGGTAAAAACTGCTTACTGCTTACTCCTTGAATCCCCTTTATTGAGTTGGCAGTCCTCCAAGGAGTCCAACTAAAGTGATTTTCTATCCTGGGACGTGCTCATTTTAAATATTCTTGGACACCAACTTGATAGCTGTGCCATTTGCGGCCAAGCCCCTTCCACACCTATTGTGAAATAAGTATTGATATTCATGCTAATGTGAGTATGCAGCTTACGACTGAGGTGCTCAAGGTTGATGAGTCGTATTCCACATGGTCAGCTAATTGTTGATATGAAAAATAAGTGTGTGATTAGGTACAAACAAAGCACACAACACATAAAAGCAGCTTATGTGGTCGTTCTTGGCACTCAAGAGCAGAGCCTAGTGGCAAAACACAGTTAAGGCTACCCCAAAGAGAAGCACTTATTCTTCCAGCAAAAAATGTATGCTTCCATTTAAGGTAACTGTAACGTGAAGCTAGGAGAAAACACTTGTTCAGAAAAGCAACACAAAATGCTTGTAGTCGAGTGGCCATTAACAGCTACTCCAACAAAAAGCACTTACTGCACACAAAACCGGTCAATGCTTTTGTTACGGTTGCTGTTGTGACATGTAGGGAAACATTAAAAAGTAGATGCTGTAATTCAATGCAGAATCAGACCCCAACTTAATAGCACTTTCTGTGGCCTGATAAAAGAAAGGTGCTCAAGTTGAAGTAGAATTCAGCATGTTCTGGAAAGCAGAGAGCTAAGGAAATGACCTCTAAGTAAAACAGTTACGACTACTGCAAAGAGAAGCACTTATGCGCTGTGGATTCAAATAACACTTCTGTTTGAAGTAATGAGTGTGTTTCAATCAAAAGAAGAAGGATAGTATTATCAGGAGATGTTGCAGAAGTGACGTCAAACTAACCCAACAAGTAGCACTTACTGAATTATGTAGACAAGTCAATGCTAGTGTTAGGGTACCAATTGTGACAGGTTTGGTAGGGAAAATGCCACAGTTGGAGATCTCTGGTAAAGACTACTTACTGGTTTGGTAGACAACAGGCCACAGTCGTAGAGCTCTGGTAAAAACTGCTTACTGCTTACTCCTTGAATCCCCTTTATTGAGTTGGCAGTCCTCCAAGGAGTCCAACTAAAGTGATTTTCTATCCTGGGACGTGCTCATTTTAAATATTCTTGGACACCAACTTGATAGCTGTGCCATTTGCGGCCAAGCCCCTTCCACACCTATTGTGAAATAAGTATTGATATTCATGCTAATGTGAGTATGCAGCTTACGACTGAGGTGCTCAAGGTTGATGAGTCGTATTCCACATGGTCAGCTAATTGTTGATATGAAAAATAAGTGTGTGATTAGGTACAAACAAAGCACACAACACATAAAAGCAGCTTATGTGGTCGTTCTTGGCACTCAAGAGCAGAGCCTAGTGGCAAAACACAGTTAAGGCTACCCCAAAGAGAAGCACTTATTCTTCCAGCAAAAAATGTATGCTTCCATTTAAGGTAACTGTAACGTGAAGCTAGGAGAAAACACTTGTTCAGAAAAGCAACACAAAATGCTTGTAGTCGAGTGGCCATTAACAGCTACTCCAACAAAAAGCACTTACTGCACACAAAACCGGTCAATGCTTTTGTTACGGTTGCTGTTGTGACATGTAGGGAAACATTAAAAAGTAGATGCTGTAATTCAATGCAGAATCAGACCCCAACTTAATAGCACTTTCTGTGGCCTGATAAAAGAAAGGTGCTCAAGTTGAAGTAGAATTCAGCATGTTCTGGAAAGCAGAGAGCTAAGGAAATGACCTCTAAGTAAAACAGTTACGACTACTGCAAAGAGAAGCACTTATGCGCTGTGGATTCAAATAACACTTCTGTTTGAAGTAATGAGTGTGTTTCAATCAAAAGAAGAAGGATAGTATTATCAGGAGATGTTGCATAAGTCACATCAAACTACCCCAACAAGTAGCACTTACTGAATTATGTAGACAAGTCAATGCTAGTGTTAGGGTACCAATTGTGACAGGTTTGGTAGGGAAAAGGCCACAGTTGGAGATCTCCGGTAAAGACTACTTACTGGTTTGTTAGTTCATGTGGTCGTTCTTGGCACTCAAGAGCAGATCCTAGTGGCAAATCACAGTTAAGCCTACCCCAAAGAGAAGCACTTATTCATCCAGCAAAAAATGTATGCTTCCATTTAAGGTAACATTAATATGAAGCTAGGAGAAAACCCCTGTTCAGAAAAGCAACACAAAATGCTTGTCGTCAAGTGGCCATTAACAACTACCCCAACAAAAAAAATTACTGCACACATAACTGGTCAATGCTTTGTTAGGGTTGCTGTTGTGACATGTAGGTACAAGTAGGGACACATTAAAAAGTATTTGCTGTAATTCAATGCAGAATCAGACCCCAACTTAATAGCACTTTCTGTGGCCTGATAACAGAAAGGTGCTCAAGTTAAAGTAGAATTCAGCATGTTCTGGAAAGCAGAGAGCTAAGGAAATGACCTCTAAGTAAAACAGTTACGACTACCGCAAAGAGAAGCACTTATGGGCTATGGATTCAAATAACGCTTCTGTTTGAAATAATGAGTGTGTTTCAATCAAAAGAAGAAGGATAGTATTATCAGGAGATGTTGCATAAGTCACGTCAAACTACCCCAACAAGTAGCACTTACTGAATTATGTAGACAAGTCAATGCTAGTGTTAGGGTACCAATTGTGACAGGTTTGGTAGGGAAAATGCCACAGTTGGAGATCTCTGGTAAAGACTACTTACTGGTTTGGTAGACAACAGGCCACAGTCGTAGAGCTCTGGTAAAAACTGCTTACTGCTTACTCCTTGAATCCCCTTTATTGAGTTGGCAGTCCTCCAAGGAGTCCAACTAAAGTGATTTTCTATCCTGGGACGTGCTCATTTTAAATATTCTTGGACACCAACTTGATAGCTGTGCCATTTGCGGCCAAGCCCCTTCCACACCTATTGTGAAATAAGTATTGATATTCATGCTAATGTGAGTATGCAGCTTACGACTGAGGTGCTCAAGGTTGATGAGTCGTATTCCACATGGTCAGCTAATTGTTGATATGAAAAATAAGTGTGTGATTAGGTACAAACAAAGCACACAACACATAAAAGCAGCTTATGTGGTCGTTCTTGGCACTCAAGAGCAGAGCCTAGTGGCAAAACACAGTTAAGGCTACCCCAAAGAGAAGCACTTATTCTTCCAGCAAAAAATGTATGCTTCCATTTAAGGTGACTGTAACGTGAAGCTAGGAGAAAACACTTGTTCAGAAAAGCAACACAAAATGCTTGTAGTCGAGTGGCCATTAACAGCTACTCCAACAAAAAGCACTTACTTCACACAAAACCGGTCAATGCTTTTGTTACGGTTGCTGTTGTGACATGTAGGGAAACATTAAAAAGTAGATGCTGTAATTCAATGCAGAATCAGACCCCAACTTAATAGCACTTTCTGTGGCCTGATAAAAGAAAGGTGCTCAAGTTGAAGTAGAATTCAGCATGTTCTGGAAAGCAGAGAGCTAAGGAAATGACCTCTAAGTAAAACAGTTACGACTACTGCAAAGAGAAGCACTTATGCGCTGTGGATTCAAATAACACTTCTGTTTGAAGTAATGAGTGTGTTTCAATCAAAAGAAGAAGGATAGTATTATCAGGAGATGTTGCATAAGTCACATCAAACTACCCCAACAAGTAGCACTTACTGAATTATGTAGACAAGTCAATGCTAGTGTTAGGGTACCAATTGTGAGAGGTTTGGTAGGGAAAAGGCCACAGTTGGAGATCTCCGGTAAAGACTACTTACTGGTTTGTTAGTTCATGTGGTCGTTCTTGGCACTCAAGAGCAGATCCTAGTGGCAAATCACAGTTAAGCCTACCCCAAAGAGAAGCACTTATTCATCCAGCAAAAAATGTATGCTTCCATTTAAGGTAACATTAATATGAAGCTAGGAGAAAACCCCTGTTCAGAAAAGCAACACAAAATGCTTGTCGTCAAGTGGCCATTAACAACTACCCCAACAAAAAAAATTACTGCACACATAACTGGTCAATGCTTTGTTAGGGTTGCTGTTGTGACATGTAGGTACAAGTAGGGACACATTAAAAAGTAGTTGCTGTAATTCAATGCAGAATCAGACCCCAACTTAATAGCACTTTCTGTGGCCTGATAACAGAAAGGTGCTCAAGTTGAAGTAGAATTCAGCATGTTCTGGAAAGCAGAGAGCTAAGGAAATGACCTCTAAGTAAAACAGTTACGACTACCGCAAAGAGAAGCACTTATGGGCTATGGATTCAAATAACGCTTCTGTTTGAAATAATGAGTGTGTTTCAATCAAAAGAAGAAGGATAGTATTATCAGGAGATGTTGCATAAGTCACGTCAAACTACCTCAACAAGTAGCACTTACTGAATTATGTAGACAAGTCAATGCTAGTGTTAGGGTACCAATTGTGACAGGTTTGGTAGGGAAAATGCCACAGTTGGAGATCTCTGGTAAAGACTACTTACTGGTTTGGTAGACAACAGGCCACAGTCGTAGAGCTCTGGTAAAAACTGCTTACTGCTTACTCCTTGAATCCCCTTTATTGAGTTGGCAGTCCTCCAAGGAGTCCAACTAAAGTGATTTTCTATCCTGGGACGTGCTCATTTTAAATATTCTTGGACACCAACTTGATAGCTGTGCCATTTGCGGCCAAGCCCCTTCCACACCTATTGTGAAATAAGTATTGATATTCATGCTAATGTGAGTATGCAGCTTACGACTGAGGTGCTCAAGGTTGATGAGTCGTATTCCACATGGTCAGCTAATTGTTGATATGAAAAATAAGTGTGTGATTAGGTACAAACAAAGCACACAACACATAAAAGCAGCTTAGTGGCAAAACACAGTTAAAAACTACCCCAAACAGAAGCACTTATTCATCCAGCAAAAAATGTATGCTTCAATTTAAGGTACATTTAATGTGAAGCTAGTATAAAACCCCAGTTCAGCAACACAAAATGCTTGTGGCTATTAACAGCTACCCCAACAAAAAGCACTTACTGCACAATACCGGTCAATGCATTTGTTAGGGTTGCTGTTGTGACATGTAGGGACACATTAAAAAGTAGTTGCTGTAATTCAATGCAGAATCGGACCCCAACTTAATAGCACTTTCTGTGGCCTGATAAAAGAAAGGTGCTCAAGTTGAAGTAGAATTCAGCATGTTCTGGAAAGCAGAGAGCTAAGGAAATGACCTCTAAGTAAAACAGTTACGACTACCGCAAAGAGAAGCACTTATGCGCTATGGATTCAAATAATGCTTCTGTTTGAAATAATGAGTGAGTTTCAATCAAAATAAGAAGGAAAGTATTATCAGGAGATGTTGCATAAGTCACGTCAAACTACCCCAACAAGTAGCACTTACTGAATTATGTAGACAATTCAATGCTAGTGTTAGGGTACCAAGTGTGACAGGTTTGGTAGGGAAAAGGCCACAGATGGAAATCTCTGGTAAAGACTACTTACTGGTTTGGCAGACAACAGGCCACAGTCGTAGAGCTCTGGTAAAGACTGCTTATTGCTTACTCCTTGAATCCCCTTTATTGAGTTGGCAGTCCTCCAAGGAGTCCAACTAAAGTGATTTTCTATCCTGGGACATGCTCATTTTAAATATTCTTGGACACCAACTGATAGCTGTGCCATTTGCAGCCAAGCCCCTTCCACACCTATTGTGAAATAAGTATTGGTCTTCATGCTAATGTGAGTATGCAGCTTACGACTGAGGTGCTCAAGGTTGATGAGTCGTATTCCACATTGTCAGCTAATTGTTGATATGAAAAAGAAGTGTGTGATTAGGTACAAACAAAGCACACAACACATAAAAGCAGCTTAGTGGCAAAACACAGTTAAAAACTACCCCAAACAGAAGCACTTATTCATCCAGCAAAAAATGTATGCTTCAATTTAAGGTACATTTAATGTGAAGCTAGTATAAAACCCCAGTTCAGCAACACAAAATGCTTGTGGCTATTAACAGCTACCCCAACAAAAAGCACTTACTGCACAATACCGGTCAATGCATTTGTTAGGGTTGCTGTTGTGACATGTAGGGACACATTCAAAAGTAGTTGCTGTAATTCAATGCAGAATCGGACCCCAACTTAATAGCACTTTCTGTGGCCTGATAAAAGAAAGGTGCTCAAGTTGAAGTAGAATTCAGCATGTTCTGGAAAGCAGAGAGCTAAGGAAATGACCTCTAAGTAAAACAGTTACGACTACCGCAAAGAGAAGCACTTATGCGCTATGGATTCAAATAATGCTTCTGTTTGAAATAATGAGTGAGTTTCAATCAAAATAAGAAGGAAAGTATTATAAGGAGATGTTGCATAAGTCACGTCAAACTACCCCAACAAGTAGCACTTACTGAATTATGTAGACAAGTCAATGCTAGTGTTAGGGTAACAATTGTGACAGGTTTGGTAGGGAAAAGGCCACAGTTGGAGATCTCTGGTAAAGACTACTTACTCGTTTGGTAGACAACAGGCCACAGTCGTAGAGCTCTGGTAAAGACTGCTTACTGCTTACTCCTTGAATCCTATCTTTACTGGAACCCCTTTATTGAGTTGGCAGTCCTCCAAGGAGTCCAACTAAAGTGATTTTCTATCCTGGGACGTGCTCATTTTAAATATTCTTGGACGCCAACTGATAGCTGTGCCATTTGCGGCCAAGCCCCTTCCACACCTATTGTGAAATAAGTATTGGTATTCATGCTAATGTGAGTATGCAGCTTACGACTGAGGTGCTCAAGGTTGATGAGTCGTATTCCACATGGTCAGCTAATTGTTGATATGAAAAATAAGTGTGTGATTAGGTACAAACAAAGCACACAACACATAAAAGCAGCTTATGTGGTCGTTCTTGGCACTCAAGAGCAGAGCCTAGTGGCAAAACACAGTTAAGGCTACCCCAAAGAGAAGCACTTATTCTTCCAGCAAAAAATGTATGCTTCCATTTAAGGTAACTGTAACGTGAAGCTAGGAGAAAACACTTGTTCAGAAAAGCAACACAAAATGCTTGTAGTCGAGTGGCCATTAACAGCTACTCCAACAAAAAGCACTTACTGCACACAAAACCGGTCAATGCTTTTGTTACGGTTGCTGTTGTGACATGTAGGGAAACATTAAAAGGTAGATGCTGTAATTCAATGCAGAATCAGACCCCAACTTAATAGCACTTTCTGTGGCCTGATAAAAGAAAGGTGCTCAAGTTGAAGTAGAATTCAGCATGTTCTGGAAAGCAGAGAGCTAAGGAAATGACCTCTAAGTAAAACAGTTACGACTACTGCAAAGAGAAGCACTTATGCGCTGTGGATTCAAATAACACTTCTGTTTGAAGTAATGAGTGTGTTTCAATCAAAAGAAGAAGGATAGTATTATCAGGAGATGTTGCATAAGTCACATCAAACTACCCCAACAAGTAGCACTTACTGAATTATGTAGACAAGTCAATGCTAGTGTTAGGGTACCAATTGTGACAGGTTTGGTAGGGAAAAGGCCACAGTTGGAGATCTCCGGTAAAGACTACTTACTGGTTTGTTAGTTCATGTGGTCGTTCTTGGCACTCAAGAGCAGATCCTAGTGGCAAATCACAGTTAAGCCTACCCCAAAGAGAAGCACTTATTCATCCAGCAAAAAATGTATGCTTCCATTTAAGGTAACATTAATATGAAGCTAGGAGAAAACCCCTGTTCAGAAAAGCAACACAAAATGCTTGTCGTCAAGTGGCCATTAACAACTACCCCAACAAAAAAAATTACTGCACACATAACTGGTCAATGCTTTGTTAGGGTTGCTGTTGTGACATGTAGGTACAAGTAGGGACACATTAAAAAGTAGTTGCTGTAATTCAATGCAGAATCAGACCCCAACTTAATAGCACTTTCTGTGGCCTGATAACAGAAAGGTGCTCAAGTTGAAGTAGAATTCAGCATGTTCTGGAAAGCAGAGAGCTAAGGAAATGACCTCTAAGTAAAACAGTTACGACTACCGCAAAGAGAAGCACTTATGGGCTATGGATTCAAATAACGCTTCTGTTTGAAATAATGAGTGTGTTTCAATCAAAAGAAGAAGGATAGTATTATCAGGAGATGTTGCATAAGTCACGTCAAACTACCCCAACAAGTAGCACTTACTGAATTATGTAGACAAGTCAATGCTATTGTTAGGGTACCAATTGTGACAGGTTTGGTAGGGAAAAGGCCACAGTTGGAGATCTCTGGTAAAGACTACTTACTGGTTTGGTAGACAACAGGCCACAGTCGTAGAGCTCTGGTAAAAACTGCTTACTGCTTACTCCTTGAATCCCCTTTATTGAGTTGGCAGTCCTCCAAGGAGTCCAACTAAAGTGATTTTCTATCCTGGGACGTGCTCATTTTAAATATTCTTGGACACCAACTTGATAGCTGTGCCATTTGCGGCCAAGCCCCTTCCACACCTATTGTGAAATAAGTATTGATATTCATGCTAATGTGAGTATGCAGCTTACGACTGAGGTGCTCAAGGTTGATGAGTCGTATTCCACATGGTCAGCTAATTGTTGATATGAAAAATAAGTGTGTGATTAGGTACAAACAAAGCACACAACACATAAAAGCAGCTTATGTGGTCGTTCTTGGCACTCAAGAGCAGAGCCTAGTGGCAAAACACAGTTAAGGCTACCCCAAAGAGAAGCACTTATTCTTCCAGCAAAAAATGTATGCTTCCATTTAAGGTGACTGTAACGTGAAGCTAGGAGAAAACACTTGTTCAGAAAAGCAACACAAAATGCTTGTAGTCGAGTGGCCATTAACAGCTACTCCAACAAAAAGCACTTACTGCACACAAAACCGGTCAATGCTTTTGTTACGGTTGCTGTTGTGACATGTAGGGAAACATTAAAAAGTAGATGCTGTAATTCAATGCAGAATCAGACCCCAACTTAATAGCACTTTCTGTGGCCTGATAAAAGAAAGGTGCTCAAGTTGAAGTAGAATTCAGCATGTTCTGGAAAGCAGAGAGCTAAGGAAATGACCTCTAAGTAAAACAGTTACGACTACTGCAAAGAGAAGCACTTATGCGCTGTGGATTCAAATAACACTTCTGTTTGAAGTAATGAGTGTGTTTCAATCAAAAGAAGAAGGATAGTATTATCAGGAGATGTTGCATAAGTCACATCAAACTACCCCAACAAGTAGCACTTACTGAATTATGTAGACAAGTCAATGCTAGTGTTAGGGTACCAATTGTGAGAGGTTTGGTAGGGAAAATGCCACAGTTGGAGATCTCTGGTAAAGACTACTTACTGGTTTGGTAGACAACAGGCCACAGTCGTAGAGCTCTGGTAAAAACTGCTTACTGCTTACTCCTTGAATCCCCTTTATTGAGTTGGCAGTCCTCCAAGGAGTCCAACTAAAGTGATTTTCTATCCTGGGACGTGCTCATTTTAAATATTCTTGGACACCAACTTGATAGCTGTGCCATTTGCGGCCAAGCCCCTTCCACACCTATTGTGAAATAAGTATTGATATTCATGCTAATGTGAGTATGCAGCTTACGACTGAGGTGCTCAAGGTTGATGAGTCGTATTCCACATGGTCAGCTAATTGTTGATATGAAAAATAAGTGTGTGATTAGGTACAAACAAAGCACACAACACATAAAAGCAGCTTATGTGGTCGTTCTTGGCACTCAAGAGCAGAGCCTAGTGGCAAAACACAGTTAAGGCTACCCCAAAGAGAAGCACTTATTCTTCCAGCAAAAAATGTATGCTTCCATTTAAGGTGACTGTAACGTGAAGCTAGGAGAAAACACTTGTTCAGAAAAGCAACACAAAATGCTTGTAGTCGAGTGGCCATTAACAGCTACTCCAACAAAAAGCACTTACTTCACACAAAACCGGTCAATGCTTTTGTTACGGTTGCTGTTGTGACATGTAGGGAAACATTAAAAAGTAGATGCTGTAATTCAATGCAGAATCAGACCCCAACTTAATAGCACTTTCTGTGGCCTGATAAAAGAAAGGTGCTCAAGTTGAAGTAGAATTCAGCATGTTCTGGAAAGCAGAGAGCTAAGGAAATGACCTCTAAGTAAAACAGTTACGACTACTGCAAAGAGAAGCACTTATGCGCTGTGGATTCAAATAACACTTCTGTTTGAAGTAATGAGTGTGTTTCAATCAAAAGAAGAAGGATAGTATTATCAGGAGATGTTGCATAAGTCACATCAAACTACCCCAACAAGTAGCACTTACTGAATTATGTAGACAAGTCAATGCTAGTGTTAGGGTACCAATTGTGACAGGTTTGGTAGGGAAAAGGCCACAGTTGGAGATCTCCGGTAAAGACTACTTACTGGTTTGTTAGTTCATGTGGTCGTTCTTGGCACTCAAGAGCAGATCCTAGTGGCAAATCACAGTTAAGCCTACCCCAAAGAGAAGCACTTATTCATCCAGCAAAAAATGTATGCTTCCATTTAAGGTAACATTAATATGAAGCTAGGAGAAAACCCCTGTTCAGAAAAGCAACACAAAATGCTTTTCGTCAAGTGGCCATTAACAACTACCCCAACAACAAAAAAATTACTGCACACATAACTGGTCAATGCTTTTGTTAGGGATGCTGTTGTGACATGTAGGTACAAGTAGGGACACATTAAAAAGTAGTTGCTGTAATTCAATGCAGAATCAGACCCCAACTTAATAGCACTTTCTGTGGCCTGATAAAAGAAAGGTGCTCAAGTTGAAGTAGAATTCAGCATGTTCTGGAAAGCAGAGAGCTAAGGAAATGACCTCTAAGTAAAACAGTTACGACTACCGCAAAGAGAAGCACTTATGGGCTATGGATTCAAATAACGCTTCTGTTTGAAATAATGAGTGTGTTTCAATCAAAAGAAGAAGGATAGTATTATCAGGAGATGTTGCATAAGTCACGTCAAACTACCCCAACAAGTAGCACTTACTGAATTATGTAGACAAGTCAATGCTAGTGTTAGGGTACCAATTGTGACAGGTTTGGTAGGGAAAAGGCCACAGTTGGAGATCTCTGGTAAAGACTACTTACTCGTTGGTAGACAACAGGCCACAGTCGTAGAGCTCTGGTAAAGACTGCTTACTGCTTACTCCTTGAATCCTATCTTTACTGGAACCCCTTTATTGAGTTGGCAGTCCTCCAAGGAGTCCAACTAAAGTGATTTTCTATCCTGGGACGTGCTCATTTTATATTTTATTGGACACCAACTGATAGCTGTGCCATTTGCGGCCAAGCCCCTTCCACACCTATTGTGAAATAAGTATTGATATTCATGCTAATGTGAGTATGCAGCTTACGACTGAGGTGCTCAAGGTTGATGAGTCGTATTCCACATGGTCAGCTAATTGTTGATATGAAAAATAAGTGTGTGATTAGGTACAAACAAAGCACACAACACATAAAAGCAGCTTATGTGGTCGTTCTTGGCACTCAAGAGCAGAGCCTAGTGGCAAAACACAGTTAAGGCTACCCCAAAGAGAAGCACTTATTCATCCAGCAAAAAATGTATGCTTCCATTTAAGGTAACATTAATATGAAGCTAGGAGAAAACCCCTGTTCAGAAAAGCAACACAAAATGCTTGTCGTCAAGTGGCCATTAACAACTACCCCAACAAAAAAAATTACTGCACACATAACTGGTCAATGCTTTGTTAGGGTTGCTGTTGTGACATGTAGATACAAGTAGGGACACATTAAAAAGTAGTTGCTGTAATTCAATGCAGAATCAGACCCCAACTTAATAGCACTTTCTGTGGCCTGATAAAAGAAAGGTGCTCAAGTTGAAGTAGAATTCAGCATGTTCTGGAAAGCAGAGAGCTAAGGAAATGACCTCTAAGTAAAACAGTTACGACTACCACAAAGAGAAGCACTTATGCGCTACAGATTCAAATAACGCCTCTGTTTGAAATAATGAGTGTGTTTCAATCAAAAGAAGAAGGATAGTATTATCAGGAGATGTTGCATAAGTCACGTCAAACTACCCCAACAAGTAGCACTTACTGAATTATGTAGACAAGTCAATGCTAGTGTTAGGGTACCAATTGTGGCAGGTTTGGTAGGGAAAAGGCCACAGTTGGAGATCTCTGGTAAAGACTACTTTCTGTTTTGGCAGACAACAGGCCACAACACATTAAAAATTAGTTGCTGTAATTCAATGCAGAATCAGACCCCAACTTAACAAGAACACAACACTTGAAAGCAGTTCATGTGGTCGTTCTTGGCACTCAAGAGCAGATCCTAGTGGCAAAACACAGTTAAGCCTACCCCAAAGAGAAGCACTTATTCATCCAGCAAAAAATGTATGCTTAACAAGAACACAACACTTGAAAGCAGTTCATGTAGTCGTTCTTGGCACTCAAGAGCAGATCCTAGTGGCAAAACACAGTTAAGCCTACCCCAAAGAGAAGCACTTATTCATCCAGCAAAAAATTTATGCTTCCATTTTAAGGTAACATTAATATGAAGCTAGGAGAAAACCCCTGTTCAGAAAAGCAACACAAAATGCTTTTCGTCAAGTGGCCATTAACAACTACCCCAACAACAAAAAAATTACTGCACACATAACTGGTCAATGCTTTTGTTAGGGATGCTGTTGTGACATGTAGGTACAAGTAGGGACACATTAAAAAGTAGTTGCTGTAATTCAATGCAGAATCAGACCCCAACTTAATAGCACTTTCTGTGGCCTGATAAAAGAAAGGTGCTCAAGTTGAAGTAGAATTCAGCATGTTATGGAAAGCAGAGAGCTAAGGAAATGACCTCTAATGAAAGCTAACTAATGAAAGCAGCATATGTGGTCGTTCTTGACACTCAAGAGCAGATCCTAGTGGCAAAACACAGTTAAGGCTACCCCAAAGAATAGCACTTATTCATCCAGCAAAAAATGTATGCCATTTAAGGTAACTTTAATATGAAGCTAGTATAAAACCCCAGTTCAGCAACACAAAATGCTTGTGGCTATTAACAACTACCCCAACAAAAAGCACTTACTGCACAATACCGGTCAATGCTTTTGTTACGGTTGCTTTTGTGACATGTAGGGACACATTAAAAAGTAGATGCTGTAATTCAATGCAGAATCAGACCCCAACTTAATAGCACTTTCTGTGGCCTGATAAAAGAAAGGTGCTCAAGTTGAAGTAGAATTCAGCATGTTCTGGAAAGCAGAGAGCTAAGGAAATGACCTCTAAGTAAAACAGTTACGACTACTGCAAAGAGAAGCACTTATGCGCTGTGGATTCAAATAACACTTCTGTTTGAAGTAATGAGTGTGTTTCAATCAAAAGAAGAAGGATAGTATTATCAGGAGATGTTGCATAAGTCACATCAAACTACCCCAACAAGTAGCACTTACTGAATTATGTAGACAAGTCAATGCTAGTGTTAGGGTACCAATTGTGACAGGTTTGGTAGGGAAAAGGCCACAGTTGGAGATCTCCGGTAAAGACTACTTACTGGTTTGTTAGTTCATGTGGTCGTTCTTGGCACTCAAGAGCAGATCCTAGTGGCAAATCACAGTTAAGCCTACCCCAAAGAGAAGCACTTATTCATCCAGCAAAAAATGTATGCTTCCATTTAAGGTAACATTAATATGAAGCTAGGAGAAAACCCCTGTTCAGAAAAGCAACACAAAATGCTTTTCGTCAAGTGGCCATTAACAACTACCCCAACAACAAAAAAATTACTGCACACATAACTGGTCAATGCTTTTGTTAGGGATGCTGTTGTGACATGTAGGTACAAGTAGGGACACATTAAAAAGTAGTTGCTGTAATTCAATGCAGAATCAGACCCCAACTTAATAGCACTTTCTGTGGCCTGATAAAAGAAAGGTGCTCAAGTTGAAGTAGAATTCAGCATGTTCTGGAAAGCAGAGAGCTAAGGAAATGACCTCTAAGTAAAACAGTTACGACTACCGCAAAGAGAAGCACTTATGGGCTATGGATTCAAATAACGCTTCTGTTTGAAATAATGAGTGTGTTTCAATCAAAAGAAGAAGGATAGTATTATCAGGAGATGTTGCATAAGTCACGTCAAACTACCCCAACAAGTAGCACTTACTGAATTATGTAGACAAGTCAATGCTAGTGTTAGGGTACCAATTGTGACAGGTTTGGTAGGGAAAAGGCCACAGTTGGAGATCTCTGGTAAAGACTACTTACTCGTTGGTAGACAACAGGCCACAGTCGTAGAGCTCTGGTAAAGACTGCTTACTGCTTACTCCTTGAATCCTATCTTTACTGGAACCCCTTTATTGAGTTGGCAGTCCTCCAAGGAGTCCAACTAAAGTGATTTTCTATCCTGGGACGTGCTCATTTTATATTTTATTGGACACCAACTGATAGCTGTGCCATTTGCGGCCAAGCCCCTTCCACACCTATTGTGAAATAAGTATTGATATTCATGCTAATGTGAGTATGCAGCTTACGACTGAGGTGCTCAAGGTTGATGAGTCGTATTCCACATGGTCAGCTAATTGTTGATATGAAAAATAAGTGTGTGATTAGGTACAAACAAAGCACACAACACATAAAAGCAGCTTATGTGGTCGTTCTTGGCACTCAAGAGCAGAGCCTAGTGGCAAAACACAGTTAAGGCTACCACAAAGAGAAGCACTTATTCTTCCAGCAAAAAATGTATGCATCCATTTAAGGTAACTGTAATGTGAAGCTAGGAGAAAACACTTGTTCAGAAAAGCAACACAAAATGCTTGTAGTCGAGTGGCCATTAACAGCTACCCCAACAAAAAGCACTTACTGCACACAAAACCGGTCAATGCTTTTGTTACGGTTGCTGTTGTGACATGTAGGGACACATTAAAAAGTAGTTGCTGTAATTCAATGCAGAATCAGACCCCAACTTAATAGCACTTTCTGTGGCCTGATAAAAGAAAGGTGCTCAAGTTGAAGTAGAATTCAGCATGTTCTGGAAAGCAGAGAGCTAAGGAAATGACCTCTAAGTAAAACAGTTACGACTACCACAAAGAGAAGCACTTATGCGCTACGGATTCAAATAACGCCTCTGTTTGAAATAATGAGTGTGTTTCAATCAAAAGAAGAAGGATAGTATTATCAGGAGATGTTGCATAAGTCACGTCAAACTACCCCAACAAGTAGCACTTACTGAATTATGTAGACAAGTCAATGCTAGTGTTAGGGTACCAATTGTGGCAGGTTTGGTAGGGAAAAGGCCACAGTTGGAGATCTCTGGTAAAGACTACTTTCTGTTTTGGCAGACAACAGGCCACAACACATTAAAAATTAGTTGCTGTAATTCAATGCAGAATCAGACCCCAACTTAACAAGAACACAACACTTGAAAGCAGTTCATGTGGTCGTTCTTGGCACTCAAGAGCAGATCCTAGTGGCAAAACACAGTTAAGCCTACCCCAAAGAGAAGCACTTATTCATCCAGCAAAAAATGTATGCTTAACAAGAACACAACACTTGAAAGCAGTTCATGTAGTCGTTCTTGGCACTCAAGAGCAGATCCTAGTGGCAAAACACAGTTAAGCCTACCCCAAAGAGAAGCACTTATTCATCCAGCAAAAAATGTATGCTTCCATTTTAAGGTAACATTAATATGAAGCTAGGAGAAAACCCCTGTTCAGAAAAGCAACACAAAATGCTTTTCGTCAAGTGGCCATTAACAACTACCCCAACAACAAAAAAATTACTGCACACATAACTGGTCAATGCTTTTGTTAGGGATGCTGTTGTGACATGTAGGTACAAGTAGGGACACATTAAAAAGTAGTTGCTGTAATTCAATGCAGAATCAGACCCCAACTTAATAGCACTTTCTGTGGCCTGATAAAAGAAAGGTGCTCAAGTTGAAGTAGAATTCAGCATGTTCTGGAAAGCAGAGAGCTAAGGAAATGACCTCTAAGTAAAACAGTTACGACTACCGCAAAGAGAAGCACTTATGGGCTATGGATTCAAATAACGCTTCTGTTTGAAATAATGAGTGTGTTTCAATCAAAAGAAGAAGGATAGTATTATCAGGAGATGTTGCATAAGTCACGTCAAACTACCCCAACAAGTAGCACTTACTGAATTATGTAGACAAGTCAATGCTAGTGTTAGGGTACCAATTGTGACAGGTTTGGTAGGGAAAAGGCCACAGTTGGAGATCTCTGGTAAAGACTACTTACTCGTTGGTAGACAACAGGCCACAGTCGTAGAGCTCTGGTAAAGACTGCTTACTGCTTACTCCTTGAATCCTATCTTTACTGGAACCCCTTTATTGAGTTGGCAGTCCTCCAAGGAGTCCAACTAAAGTGATTTTCTATCCTGGGACGTGCTCATTTTATATTTTATTGGACACCAACTGATAGCTGTGCCATTTGCGGCCAAGCCCCTTCCACACCTATTGTGAAATAAGTATTGATATTCATGCTAATGTGAGTATGCAGCTTACGACTGAGGTGCTCAAGGTTGATGAGTCGTATTCCACATGGTCAGCTAATTGTTGATCTGAAAAATAAGTGTGTGATTAGGTACAAACAAAGCACACAACACATAAAAGCAGCTTATGTGGTCGTTCTTGGCACTCAAGAGCAGAGCCTAGTGGCAAAACACAGTTAAGGCTACCCCAAAGAGAAGCACTTATTCTTCCAGCAAAAAATGTATGCTTCCATTTAAGGTGACTGTAACGTGAAGCTAGGAGAAAACACTTGTTCAGAAAAGCAACACAAAATGCTTGTAGTCGAGTGGCCATTAACAGCTACTCCAACAAAAAGCACTTACTTCACACAAAACCGGTCAATGCTTTTGTTACGGTTGCTGTTGTGACATGTAGGGAAACATTAAAAAGTAGATGCTGTAATTCAATGCAGAATCAGACCCCAACTTAATAGCACTTTCTGTGGCCTGATAAAAGAAAGGTGCTCAAGTTGAAGTAGAATTCAGCATGTTCTGGAAAGCAGAGAGCTAAGGAAATGACCTCTAAGTAAAACAGTTACGACTACTGCAAAGAGAAGCACTTATGCGCTGTGGATTCAAATAACACTTCTGTTTGAAGTAATGAGTGTGTTTCAATCAAAAGAAGAAGGATAGTATTATCAGGAGATGTTGCATAAGTCACATCAAACTACCCCAACAAGTAGCACTTACTGAATTATGTAGACAAGTCAATGCTAGTGTTAGGGTACCAATTGTGAGAGGTTTGGTAGGGAAAAGGCCACAGTTGGAGATCTCCGGTAAAGACTACTTACTGGTTTGTTAGTTCATGTGGTCGTTCTTGGCACTCAAGAGCAGATCCTAGTGGCAAATCACAGTTAAGCCTACCCCAAAGAGAAGCACTTATTCATCCAGCAAAAAATGTATGCTTCCATTTAAGGTAACATTAATATGAAGCTAGGAGAAAACCCCTGTTCAGAAAAGCAACACAAAATGCTTGTCGTCAAGTGGCCATTAACAACTACCCCAACAAAAAAAATTACTGCACACATAACTGGTCAATGCTTTGTTAGGGTTGCTGTTGTGACATGTAGGTACAAGTAGGGACACATTAAAAAGTAGTTGCTGTAATTCAATGCAGAATCAGACCCCAACTTAATAGCACTTTCTGTGGCCTGATAACAGAAAGGTGCTCAAGTTGAAGTAGAATTCAGCATGTTCTGGAAAGCAGAGAGCTAAGGAAATGACCTCTAAGTAAAACAGTTACGACTACCGCAAAGAGAAGCACTTATGGGCTATGGATTCAAATAACGCTTCTGTTTGAAATAATGAGTGTGTTTCAATCAAAAGAAGAAGGATAGTATTATCAGGAGATGTTGCATAAGTCACGTCAAACTACCTCAACAAGTAGCACTTACTGAATTATGTAGACAAGTCAATGCTAGTGTTAGGGTACCAATTGTGACAGGTTTGGTAGGGAAAATGCCACAGTTGGAGATCTCTGGTAAAGACTACTTACTGGTTTGGTAGACAACAGGCCACAGTCGTAGAGCTCTGGTAAAAACTGCTTACTGCTTACTCCTTGAATCCCCTTTATTGAGTTGGCAGTCCTCCAAGGAGTCCAACTAAAGTGATTTTCTATCCTGGGACGTGCTCATTTTAAATATTCTTGGACACCAACTTGATAGCTGTGCCATTTGCGGCCAAGCCCCTTCCACACCTATTGTGAAATAAGTATTGATATTCATGCTAATGTGAGTATGCAGCTTACGACTGAGGTGCTCAAGGTTGATGAGTCGTATTCCACATGGTCAGCTAATTGTTGATATGAAAAATAAGTGTGTGATTAGGTACAAACAAAGCACACAACACATAAAAGCAGCTTAGTGGCAAAACACAGTTAAAAACTACCCCAAACAGAAGCACTTATTCATCCAGCAAAAAATGTATGCTTCAATTTAAGGTACATTTAATGTGAAGCTAGTATAAAACCCCAGTTCAGCAACACAAAATGCTTGTGGCTATTAACAGCTACCCCAACAAAAAGCACTTACTGCACAATACCGGTCAATGCATTTGTTAGGGTTGCTGTTGTGACATGTAGGGACACATTAAAAAGTAGTTGCTGTAATTCAATGCAGAATCGGACCCCAACTTAATAGCACTTTCTGTGGCCTGATAAAAGAAAGGTGCTCAAGTTGAAGTAGAATTCAGCATGTTCTGGAAAGCAGAGAGCTAAGGAAATGACCTCTAAGTAAAACAGTTACGACTACCGCAAAGAGAAGCACTTATGCGCTATGGATTCAAATAATGCTTCTGTTTGAAATAATGAGTGAGTTTCAATCAAAATAAGAAGGAAAGTATTATAAGGAGATGTTGCATAAGTCACGTCAAACTACCCCAACAAGTAGCACTTACTGAATTATGTAGACAAGTCAATGCTAGTGTTAGGGTAACAATTGTGACAGGTTTGGTAGGGAAAAGGCCACAGTTGGAGATCTCTGGTAAAGACTACTTACTCGTTTGGTAGACAACAGGCCACAGTCGTAGAGCTCTGGTAAAGACTGCTTACTGCTTACTCCTTGAATCCTATCTTTACTGGAACCCCTTTATTGAGTTGGCAGTCCTCCAAGGAGTCCAACTAAAGTGATTTTCTATCCTGGGACGTGCTCATTTTAAATATTCTTGGACGCCAACTGATAGCTGTGCCATTTGCGGCCAAGCCCCTTCCACACCTATTGTGAAATAAGTATTGGTATTCATGCTAATGTGAGTATGCAGCTTACGACTGAGGTGCTCAAGGTTGATGAGTCGTATTCCACATGGTCAGCTAATTGTTGATATGAAAAATAAGTGTGTGATTAGGTACAAACAAAGCACACAACACATAAAAGCAGCTTATGTGGTCGTTCTTGGCACTCAAGAGCAGAGCCTAGTGGCAAAACACAGTTAAGGCTACCCCAAAGAGAAGCACTTATTCTTCCAGCAAAAAATGTATGCTTCCATTTAAGGTAACTGTAACGTGAAGCTAGGAGAAAACACTTGTTCAGAAAAGCAACACAAAATGCTTGTAGTCGAGTGGCCATTAACAGCTACTCCAACAAAAAGCACTTACTGCACACAAAACCGGTCAATGCTTTTGTTACGGTTGCTGTTGTGACATGTAGGGAAACATTAAAAGGTAGATGCTGTAATTCAATGCAGAATCAGACCCCAACTTAATAGCACTTTCTGTGGCCTGATAAAAGAAAGGTGCTCAAGTTGAAGTAGAATTCAGCATGTTCTGGAAAGCAGAGAGCTAAGGAAATGACCTCTAAGTAAAACAGTTACGACTACTGCAAAGAGAAGCACTTATGCGCTGTGGATTCAAATAACACTTCTGTTTGAAGTAATGAGTGTGTTTCAATCAAAAGAAGAAGGATAGTATTATCAGGAGATGTTGCATAAGTCACATCAAACTACCCCAACAAGTAGCACTTACTGAATTATGTAGACAAGTCAATGCTAGTGTTAGGGTACCAATTGTGACAGGTTTGGTAGGGAAAAGGCCACAGTTGGAGATCTCCGGTAAAGACTACTTACTGGTTTGTTAGTTCATGTGGTCGTTCTTGGCACTCAAGAGCAGATCCTAGTGGCAAATCACAGTTAAGCCTACCCCAAAGAGAAGCACTTATTCATCCAGCAAAAAATGTATGCTTCCATTTAAGGTAACATTAATATGAAGCTAGGAGAAAACCCCTGTTCAGAAAAGCAACACAAAATGCTTGTCGTCAAGTGGCCATTAACAACTACCCCAACAAAAAAAATTACTGCACACATAACTGGTCAATGCTTTGTTAGGGTTGCTGTTGTGACATGTAGGTACAAGTAGGGACACATTAAAAAGTAGTTGCTGTAATTCAATGCAGAATCAGACCCCAACTTAATAGCACTTTCTGTGGCCTGATAACAGAAAGGTGCTCAAGTTGAAGTAGAATTCAGCATGTTCTGGAAAGCAGAGAGCTAAGGAAATGACCTCTAAGTAAAACAGTTACGACTACCGCAAAGAGAAGCACTTATGGGCTATGGATTCAAATAACGCTTCTGTTTGAAATAATGAGTGTGTTTCAATCAAAAGAAGAAGGATAGTATTATCAGGAGATGTTGCATAAGTCACGTCAAACTACCCCAACAAGTAGCACTTACTGAATTATGTAGACAAGTCAATGCTAGTGTTAGGGTACCAATTGTGACAGGTTTGGTAGGGAAAAGGCCACAGTTGGAGATCTCTGGTAAAGACTACTTACTGGTTTGGTAGACAACAGGCCACAGTCGTAGAGCTCTGGTAAAAACTGCTTACTGCTTACTCCTTGAATCCCCTTTATTGAGTTGGCAGTCCTCCAAGGAGTCCAACTAAAGTGATTTTCTATCCTGGGACGTGCTCATTTTAAATATTCTTGGACACCAACTTGATAGCTGTGCCATTTGCGGCCAAGCCCCTTCCACACCTATTGTGAAATAAGTATTGATATTCATGCTAATGTGAGTATGCAGCTTACGACTGAGGTGCTCAAGGTTGATGAGTCGTATTCCACATGGTCAGCTAATTGTTGATCTGAAAAATAAGTGTGTGATTAGGTACAAACAAAGCACACAACACATAAAAGCAGCTTATGTGGTCGTTCTTGGCACTCAAGAGCAGAGCCTAGTGGCAAAACACAGTTAAGGCTACCCCAAAGAGAAGCACTTATTCTTCCAGCAAAAAATGTATGCTTCCATTTAAGGTGACTGTAACGTGAAGCTAGGAGAAAACACTTGTTCAGAAAAGCAACACAAAATGCTTGTAGTCGAGTGGCCATTAACAGCTACTCCAACAAAAAGCACTTACTTCACACAAAACCGGTCAATGCTTTTGTTACGGTTGCTGTTGTGACATGTAGGGAAACATTAAAAAGTAGATGCTGTAATTCAATGCAGAATCAGACCCCAACTTAATAGCACTTTCTGTGGCCTGATAAAAGAAAGGTGCTCAAGTTGAAGTAGAATTCAGCATGTTCTGGAAAGCAGAGAGCTAAGGAAATGACCTCTAAGTAAAACAGTTACGACTACTGCAAAGAGAAGCACTTATGCGCTGTGGATTCAAATAACACTTCTGTTTGAAGTAATGAGTGTGTTTCAATCAAAAGAAGAAGGATAGTATTATCAGGAGATGTTGCATAAGTCACATCAAACTACCCCAACAAGTAGCACTTACTGAATTATGTAGACAAGTCAATGCTAGTGTTAGGGTACCAATTGTGACAGGTTTGGTAGGGAAAAGGCCACAGTTGGAGATCTCCGGTAAAGACTACTTACTGGTTTGTTAGTTCATGTGGTCGTTCTTGGCACTCAAGAGCAGATCCTAGTGGCAAATCACAGTTAAGCCTACCCCAAAGAGAAGCACTTATTCATCCAGCAAAAAATGTATGCTTCCATTTAAGGTAACATTAATATGAAGCTAGGAGAAAACCCCTGTTCAGAAAAGCAACACAAAATGCTTGTCGTCAAGTGGCCATTAACAACTACCCCAACAAAAAAAATTACTGCACACATAACTGGTCAATGCTTTGTTAGGGTTGCTGTTGTGACATGTAGGTACAAGTAGGGACACATTAAAAAGTAGTTGCTGTAATTCAATGCAGAATCAGACCCCAACTTAATAGCACTTTCTGTGGCCTGATAACAGAAAGGTGCTCAAGTTGAAGTAGAATTCAGCATGTTCTGGAAAGCAGAGAGCTAAGGAAATGACCTCTAAGTAAAACAGTTACGACTACCGCAAAGAGAAGCACTTATGGGCTATGGATTCAAATAACGCTTCTGTTTGAAATAATGAGTGTGTTTCAATCAAAAGAAGAAGGATAGTATTATCAGGAGATGTTGCATAAGTCACGTCAAACTACCCCAACAAGTAGCACTTACTGAATTATGTAGACAAGTCAATGCTAGTGTTAGGGTACCAATTGTGACAGGTTTGGTAGGGAAAATGCCACAGTTGGAGATCTCTGGTAAAGACTACTTACTGGTTTGGTAGACAACAGGCCACAGTCGTAGAGCTCTGGTAAAAACTGCTTACTGCTTACTCCTTGAATCCCCTTTATTGAGTTGGCAGTCCTCCAAGGAGTCCAACTAAAGTGATTTTCTATCCTGGGACGTGCTCATTTTAAATATTCTTGGACACCAACTTGATAGCTGTGCCATTTGCGGCCAAGCCCCTTCCACACCTATTGTGAAATAAGTATTGATATTCATGCTAATGTGAGTATGCAGCTTACGACTGAGGTGCTCAAGGTTGATGAGTCGTATTCCACATGGTCAGCTAATTGTTGATATGAAAAATAAGTGTGTGATTAGGTACAAACAAAGCACACAACACATAAAAGCAGCTTAGTGGCAAAACACAGTTAAAAACTACCCCAAACAGAAGCACTTATTCATCCAGCAAAAAATGTATGCTTCAATTTAAGGTACATTTAATGTGAAGCTAGTATAAAACCCCAGTTCAGCAACACAAAATGCTTGTGGCTATTAACAGCTACCCCAACAAAAAGCACTTACTGCACAATACCGGTCAATGCATTTGTTAGGGTTGCTGTTGTGACATGTAGGGACACATTAAAAAGTAGTTGCTGTAATTCAATGCAGAATCGGACCCCAACTTAATAGCACTTTCTGTGGCCTGATAAAAGAAAGGTGCTCAAGTTGAAGTAGAATTCAGCATGTTCTGGAAAGCAGAGAGCTAAGGAAATGACCTCTAAGTAAAACAGTTACGACTACCGCAAAGAGAAGCACTTATGCGCTATGGATTCAAATAATGCTTCTGTTTGAAATAATGAGTGAGTTTCAATCAAAATAAGAAGGAAAGTATTATCAGGAGATGTTGCATAAGTCACGTCAAACTACCCCAACAAGTAGCACTTACTGAATTATGTAGACAATTCAATGCTAGTGTTAGGGTACCAAGTGTGACAGGTTTGGTAGGGAAAAGGCCACAGATGGAAATCTCTGGTAAAGACTACTTACTGGTTTGGCAGACAACAGGCCACAGTCGTAGAGCTCTGGTAAAGACTGCTTATTGCTTACTCCTTGAATCCCCTTTATTGAGTTGGCAGTCCTCCAAGGAGTCCAACTAAAGTGATTTTCTATCCTGGGACATGCTCATTTTAAATATTCTTGGACACCAACTGATAGCTGTGCCATTTGCAGCCAAGCCCCTTCCACACCTATTGTGAAATAAGTATTGGTCTTCATGCTAATGTGAGTATGCAGCTTACGACTGAGGTGCTCAAGGTTGATGAGTCGTATTCCACATTGTCAGCTAATTGTTGATATGAAAAAGAAGTGTGTGATTAGGTACAAACAAAGCACACAACACATAAAAGCAGCTTAGTGGCAAAACACAGTTAAAAACTACCCCAAACAGAAGCACTTATTCATCCAGCAAAAAATGTATGCTTCAATTTAAGGTACATTTAATGTGAAGCTAGTATAAAACCCCAGTTCAGCAACACAAAATGCTTGTGGCTATTAACAGCTACCCCAACAAAAAGCACTTACTGCACAATACCGGTCAATGCATTTGTTAGGGTTGCTGTTGTGACATGTAGGGACACATTCAAAAGTAGTTGCTGTAATTCAATGCAGAATCGGACCCCAACTTAATAGCACTTTCTGTGGCCTGATAAAAGAAAGGTGCTCAAGTTGAAGTAGAATTCAGCATGTTCTGGAAAGCAGAGAGCTAAGGAAATGACCTCTAAGTAAAACAGTTACGACTACCGCAAAGAGAAGCACTTATGCGCTATGGATTCAAATAATGCTTCTGTTTGAAATAATGAGTGAGTTTCAATCAAAATAAGAAGGAAAGTATTATAAGGAGATGTTGCATAAGTCACGTCAAACTACCCCAACAAGTAGCACTTACTGAATTATGTAGACAAGTCAATGCTAGTGTTAGGGTAACAATTGTGACAGGTTTGGTAGGGAAAAGGCCACAGTTGGAGATCTCTGGTAAAGACTACTTACTCGTTTGGTAGACAACAGGCCACAGTCGTAGAGCTCTGGTAAAGACTGCTTACTGCTTACTCCTTGAATCCTATCTTTACTGGAACCCCTTTATTGAGTTGGCAGTCCTCCAAGGAGTCCAACTAAAGTGATTTTCTATCCTGGGACGTGCTCATTTTAAATATTCTTGGACGCCAACTGATAGCTGTGCCATTTGCGGCCAAGCCCCTTCCACACCTATTGTGAAATAAGTATTGGTATTCATGCTAATGTGAGTATGCAGCTTACGACTGAGGTGCTCAAGGTTGATGAGTCGTATTCCACATGGTCAGCTAATTGTTGATATGAAAAATAAGTGTGTGATTAGGTACAAACAAAGCACACAACACATAAAAGCAGCTTATGTGGTCGTTCTTGGCACTCAAGAGCAGAGCCTAGTGGCAAAACACAGTTAAGGCTACCCCAAAGAGAAGCACTTATTCTTCCAGCAAAAAATGTATGCTTCCATTTAAGGTAACTGTAACGTGAAGCTAGGAGAAAACACTTGTTCAGAAAAGCAACACAAAATGCTTGTAGTCGAGTGGCCATTAACAGCTACTCCAACAAAAAGCACTTACTGCACACAAAACCGGTCAATGCTTTTGTTACGGTTGCTGTTGTGACATGTAGGGAAACATTAAAAGGTAGATGCTGTAATTCAATGCAGAATCAGACCCCAACTTAATAGCACTTTCTGTGGCCTGATAAAAGAAAGGTGCTCAAGTTGAAGTAGAATTCAGCATGTTCTGGAAAGCAGAGAGCTAAGGAAATGACCTCTAAGTAAAACAGTTACGACTACTGCAAAGAGAAGCACTTATGCGCTGTGGATTCAAATAACACTTCTGTTTGAAGTAATGAGTGTGTTTCAATCAAAAGAAGAAGGATAGTATTATCAGGAGATGTTGCATAAGTCACATCAAACTACCCCAACAAGTAGCACTTACTGAATTATGTAGACAAGTCAATGCTAGTGTTAGGGTACCAATTGTGACAGGTTTGGTAGGGAAAAGGCCACAGTTGGAGATCTCCGGTAAAGACTACTTACTGGTTTGTTAGTTCATGTGGTCGTTCTTGGCACTCAAGAGCAGATCCTAGTGGCAAATCACAGTTAAGCCTACCCCAAAGAGAAGCACTTATTCATCCAGCAAAAAATGTATGCTTCCATTTAAGGTAACATTAATATGAAGCTAGGAGAAAACCCCTGTTCAGAAAAGCAACACAAAATGCTTGTCGTCAAGTGGCCATTAACAACTACCCCAACAAAAAAAATTACTGCACACATAACTGGTCAATGCTTTGTTAGGGTTGCTGTTGTGACATGTAGGTACAAGTAGGGACACATTAAAAAGTAGTTGCTGTAATTCAATGCAGAATCAGACCCCAACTTAATAGCACTTTCTGTGGCCTGATAACAGAAAGGTGCTCAAGTTGAAGTAGAATTCAGCATGTTCTGGAAAGCAGAGAGCTAAGGAAATGACCTCTAAGTAAAACAGTTACGACTACCGCAAAGAGAAGCACTTATGGGCTATGGATTCAAATAACGCTTCTGTTTGAAATAATGAGTGTGTTTCAATCAAAAGAAGAAGGATAGTATTATCAGGAGATGTTGCATAAGTCACGTCAAACTACCCCAACAAGTAGCACTTACTGAATTATGTAGACAAGTCAATGCTAGTGTTAGGGTACCAATTGTGACAGGTTTGGTAGGGAAAAGGCCACAGTTGGAGATCTCTGGTAAAGACTACTTACTGGTTTGGTAGACAACAGGCCACAGTCGTAGAGCTCTGGTAAAAACTGCTTACTGCTTACTCCTTGAATCCCCTTTATTGAGTTGGCAGTCCTCCAAGGAGTCCAACTAAAGTGATTTTCTATCCTGGGACGTGCTCATTTTAAATATTCTTGGACACCAACTTGATAGCTGTGCCATTTGCGGCCAAGCCCCTTCCACACCTATTGTGAAATAAGTATTGATATTCATGCTAATGTGAGTATGCAGCTTACGACTGAGGTGCTCAAGGTTGATGAGTCGTATTCCACATGGTCAGCTAATTGTTGATATGAAAAATAAGTGTGTGATTAGGTACAAACAAAGCACACAACACATAAAAGCAGCTTATGTGGTCGTTCTTGGCACTCAAGAGCAGAGCCTAGTGGCAAAACACAGTTAAGGCTACCCCAAAGAGAAGCACTTATTCTTCCAGCAAAAAATGTATGCTTCCATTTAAGGTAACTGTAACGTGAAGCTAGGAGAAAACACTTGTTCAGAAAAGCAACACAAAATGCTTGTAGTCGAGTGGCCATTAACAGCTACTCCAACAAAAAGCACTTACTGCACACAAAACCGGTCAATGCTTTTGTTACGGTTGCTGTTGTGACATGTAGGGAAACATTAAAAAGTAGATGCTGTAATTCAATGCAGAATCAGACCCCAACTTAATAGCACTTTCTGTGGCCTGATAAAAGAAAGGTGCTCAAGTTGAAGTAGAATTCAGCATGTTCTGGAAAGCAGAGAGCTAAGGAAATGACCTCTAAGTAAAACAGTTACGACTACTGCAAAGAGAAGCACTTATGCGCTGTGGATTCAAATAACACTTCTGTTTGAAGTAATGAGTGTGTTTCAATCAAAAGAAGAAGGATAGTATTATCAGGAGATGTTGCATAAGTCACATCAAACTACCCCAACAAGTAGCACTTACTGAATTATGTAGACAAGTCAATGCTAGTGTTAGGGTACCAATTGTGAGAGGTTTGGTAGGGAAAATGCCACAGTTGGAGATCTCTGGTAAAGACTACTTACTGGTTTGGTAGACAACAGGCCACAGTCGTAGAGCTCTGGTAAAAACTGCTTACTGCTTACTCCTTGAATCCCCTTTATTGAGTTGGCAGTCCTCCAAGGAGTCCAACTAAAGTGATTTTCTATCCTGGGACGTGCTCATTTTAAATATTCTTGGACACCAACTTGATAGCTGTGCCATTTGCGGCCAAGCCCCTTCCACACCTATTGTGAAATAAGTATTGATATTCATGCTAATGTGAGTATGCAGCTTACGACTGAGGTGCTCAAGGTTGATGAGTCGTATTCCACATGGTCAGCTAATTGTTGATATGAAAAATAAGTGTGTGACAGCCTATAGGGAGGAGGTCAGAGATCTGGCCGTGTGGTGCCAGGACAACAACCTCTCCCTCAACGTGACCAAGACAAAGGAGATGATTGTGGACTACAGGAAAAAAAAGAGGACTGAGCACGCCCCCATTCTCATCGACGGGGCTGTAGTGGAACAGGTTGAGAGCTTCAAGTTCCTTGGTGTCCACATCACCAACGAACTATCATGGTCCAAACACACCAAGACAGTCGTGAAGAGGGCACGACAAAGCCTATTCCCCCTCAGGAGACTAAAAAGATTTGGCATGGGTCCTCAGATCCTCAAAAAATTCTACAGCTGCACCATCGAGAGCATCCTGACTGGTTGCATCACCGCCTGGTATGGCAACTGCTTGGCCTCTGACCGCAAGGCACTACAGAGGGTAGTGCGTACGGCCCAGTACATCACTGGGGCAAAGCTCCCTGCCATCCAGGACCTCTATACCAGGCGGTGTCAGAGGAAGGCCCTCAAAATTGTCAAAGACTCCAGTCACCCTAGTCATAGACTGTTCTCTCTGCTACCGCACGGCAAGCGGTACCGGAGTGCCAAGTCTAGGTCCAAAAGACTTCTCAACAGCTTCTACCCCCAAGCCATAAGACTCCTGAACAGCTAATCATGGCTACCCGGACTATTTGCACTGCCCCCCCACCCCATCCTTTTTACGCTGCTGCTACTCTGTTAAGTATTTATGCATAGTCACTTTAACTCTACCCACATGTACATATTACCTCAACTACCTCAACTAGCCGGTGCCCCCGCACATTGACTATGCAACGGTACCCCCCCTGTATATATAGCCTCCCTACTGTCACTTTATTCTATTGTATATATAGCCTCCCTACTGTCACTTTATTTTTTACTTCTGCTCTTTTTTTCTCAACACTTTTTTGTTGTTGTTTTATTCTTACTTTTTTGTTTAAAATAAATGCACTGTTGGTTAAGGGCTGTAAGTAAGCATTTCACTGTAATGTCTGCACCTGTTGTATTCGGCGCATGTGACCAATAAAATTTGATTTGATTTGATTTGATGAGTCGTATTCCACATGGTCAGCTAATTGTTGATATGAAAAATAAGTGTGTGATTAGGTACAAACAAAGCACACAACACATAAAAGCAGCTTATGTGGTCGTTCTTGGCACTCAAGAGCAGAGCCTAGTGGCAAAACACAGTTAAGGCTACCCCAAAGAGAAGCACTTATTCTTCCAGCAAAAAATGTATGCTTCCATTTAAGGTGACTGTAACGTGAAGCTAGTATAAAACCCCAGTTCAGCAACACAAAATGCTTGTGGCTATTAACAGCTACCCCAACAAAAAGCACTTACTGCACAATACCGGTCAATGCATTTGTTAGGGTTGCTGTTGTGACATGTAGGGACACATTCAAAAGTAGTTGCTGTAATTCAATGCAGAATCGGACCCCAACTTAATAGCACTTTCTGTGGCCTGATAAAAGAAAGGTGCTCAAGTTGAAGTAGAATTCAGCATGTTCTGGAAAGCAGAGAGCTAAGGAAATGACCTCTAAGTAAAACAGTTACGACTACCGCAAAGAGAAGCACTTATGCGCTATGGATTCAAATAATGCTTCTGTTTGAAATAATGAGTGAGTTTCAATCAAAATAAGAAGGAAAGTATTATAAGGAGATGTTGCATAAGTCACGTCAAACTACCCCAACAAGTAGCACTTACTGAATTATGTAGACAAGTCAATGCTAGTGTTAGGGTAACAATTGTGACAGGTTTGGTAGGGAAAAGGCCACAGTTGGAGATCTCTGGTAAAGACTACTTACTCGTTTGGTAGACAACAGGCCACAGTCGTAGAGCTCTGGTAAAGACTGCTTACTGCTTACTCCTTGAATCCTATCTTTACTGGAACCCCTTTATTGAGTTGGCAGTCCTCCAAGGAGTCCAACTAAAGTGATTTTCTATCCTGGGACGTGCTCATTTTAAATATTCTTGGACGCCAACTGATAGCTGTGCCATTTGCGGCCAAGCCCCTTCCACACCTATTGTGAAATAAGTATTGGTATTCATGCTAATGTGAGTATGCAGCTTACGACTGAGGTGCTCAAGGTTGATGAGTCGTATTCCACATGGTCAGCTAATTGTTGATATGAAAAATAAGTGTGTGATTAGGTACAAACAAAGCACACAACACATAAAAGCAGCTTATGTGGTCGTTCTTGGCACTCAAGAGCAGAGCCTAGTGGCAAAACACAGTTAAGGCTACCCCAAAGAGAAGCACTTATTCTTCCAGCAAAAAATGTATGCTTCCATTTAAGGTAACTGTAACGTGAAGCTAGGAGAAAACACTTGTTCAGAAAAGCAACACAAAATGCTTGTAGTCGAGTGGCCATTAACAGCTACTCCAACAAAAAGCACTTACTGCACACAAAACCGGTCAATGCTTTTGTTACGGTTGCTGTTGTGACATGTAGGGAAACATTAAAAGGTAGATGCTGTAATTCAATGCAGAATCAGACCCCAACTTAATAGCACTTTCTGTGGCCTGATAAAAGAAAGGTGCTCAAGTTGAAGTAGAATTCAGCATGTTCTGGAAAGCAGAGAGCTAAGGAAATGACCTCTAAGTAAAACAGTTACGACTACTGCAAAGAGAAGCACTTATGCGCTGTGGATTCAAATAACACTTCTGTTTGAAGTAATGAGTGTGTTTCAATCAAAAGAAGAAGGATAGTATTATCAGGAGATGTTGCATAAGTCACATCAAACTACCCCAACAAGTAGCACTTACTGAATTATGTAGACAAGTCAATGCTAGTGTTAGGGTACCAATTGTGACAGGTTTGGTAGGGAAAAGGCCACAGTTGGAGATCTCCGGTAAAGACTACTTACTGGTTTGTTAGTTCATGTGGTCGTTCTTGGCACTCAAGAGCAGATCCTAGTGGCAAATCACAGTTAAGCCTACCCCAAAGAGAAGCACTTATTCATCCAGCAAAAAATGTATGCTTCCATTTAAGGTAACATTAATATGAAGCTAGGAGAAAACCCCTGTTCAGAAAAGCAACACAAAATGCTTGTCGTCAAGTGGCCATTAACAACTACCCCAACAAAAAAAATTACTGCACACATAACTGGTCAATGCTTTGTTAGGGTTGCTGTTGTGACATGTAGGTACAAGTAGGGACACATTAAAAAGTAGTTGCTGTAATTCAATGCAGAATCAGACCCCAACTTAATAGCACTTTCTGTGGCCTGATAACAGAAAGGTGCTCAAGTTGAAGTAGAATTCAGCATGTTCTGGAAAGCAGAGAGCTAAGGAAATGACCTCTAAGTAAAACAGTTACGACTACCGCAAAGAGAAGCACTTATGGGCTATGGATTCAAATAACGCTTCTGTTTGAAATAATGAGTGTGTTTCAATCAAAAGAAGAAGGATAGTATTATCAGGAGATGTTGCATAAGTCACGTCAAACTACCCCAACAAGTAGCACTTACTGAATTATGTAGACAAGTCAATGCTAGTGTTAGGGTACCAATTGTGACAGGTTTGGTAGGGAAAAGGCCACAGTTGGAGATCTCTGGTAAAGACTACTTACTGGTTTGGTAGACAACAGGCCACAGTCGTAGAGCTCTGGTAAAAACTGCTTACTGCTTACTCCTTGAATCCCCTTTATTGAGTTGGCAGTCCTCCAAGGAGTCCAACTAAAGTGATTTTCTATCCTGGGACGTGCTCATTTTAAATATTCTTGGACACCAACTTGATAGCTGTGCCATTTGCGGCCAAGCCCCTTCCACACCTATTGTGAAATAAGTATTGATATTCATGCTAATGTGAGTATGCAGCTTACGACTGAGGTGCTCAAGGTTGATGAGTCGTATTCCACATGGTCAGCTAATTGTTGATATGAAAAATAAGTGTGTGATTAGGTACAAACAAAGCACACAACACATAAAAGCAGCTTATGTGGTCGTTCTTGGCACTCAAGAGCAGAGCCTAGTGGCAAAACACAGTTAAGGCTACCCCAAAGAGAAGCACTTATTCTTCCAGCAAAAAATGTATGCTTCCATTTAAGGTAACTGTAACGTGAAGCTAGGAGAAAACACTTGTTCAGAAAAGCAACACAAAATGCTTGTAGTCGAGTGGCCATTAACAGCTACTCCAACAAAAAGCACTTACTGCACACAAAACCGGTCAATGCTTTTGTTACGGTTGCTGTTGTGACATGTAGGGAAACATTAAAAAGTAGATGCTGTAATTCAATGCAGAATCAGACCCCAACTTAATAGCACTTTCTGTGGCCTGATAAAAGAAAGGTGCTCAAGTTGAAGTAGAATTCAGCATGTTCTGGAAAGCAGAGAGCTAAGGAAATGACCTCTAAGTAAAACAGTTACGACTACTGCAAAGAGAAGCACTTATGCGCTGTGGATTCAAATAACACTTCTGTTTGAAGTAATGAGTGTGTTTCAATCAAAAGAAGAAGGATAGTATTATCAGGAGATGTTGCATAAGTCACATCAAACTACCCCAACAAGTAGCACTTACTGAATTATGTAGACAAGTCAATGCTAGTGTTAGGGTACCAATTGTGAGAGGTTTGGTAGGGAAAATGCCACAGTTGGAGATCTCTGGTAAAGACTACTTACTGGTTTGGTAGACAACAGGCCACAGTCGTAGAGCTCTGGTAAAAACTGCTTACTGCTTACTCCTTGAATCCCCTTTATTGAGTTGGCAGTCCTCCAAGGAGTCCAACTAAAGTGATTTTCTATCCTGGGACGTGCTCATTTTAAATATTCTTGGACACCAACTTGATAGCTGTGCCATTTGCGGCCAAGCCCCTTCCACACCTATTGTGAAATAAGTATTGATATTCATGCTAATGTGAGTATGCAGCTTACGACTGAGGTGCTCAAGGTTGATGAGTCGTATTCCACATGGTCAGCTAATTGTTGATATGAAAAATAAGTGTGTGACAGCCTATAGGGAGGAGGTCAGAGATCTGGCCGTGTGGTGCCAGGACAACAACCTCTCCCTCAACGTGACCAAGACAAAGGAGATGATTGTGGACTACAGGAAAAAAAAGAGGACTGAGCACGACCCCATTCTCATCGACGGGGCTGTAGTGGAACAGGTTGAGAGCTTCAAGTTCCTTGGTGTCCACATCACCAACGAACTATCATGGTCCAAACACACCAAGACAGTCGTGAAGAGGGCACGACAAAGCCTATTCCCCCTCAGGAGACTAAAAAGATTTGGCATGGGTCCTCAGATCCTCAAAAAATTCTACAGCTGCACCATCGAGAGCATCCTGACTGGTTGCATCACCGCCTGGTATGGCAACTGCTTGGCCTCTGACCGCAAGGCACTACAGAGGGTAGTGCGTACGGCCCAGTACATCACTGGGGCAAAGCTCCCTGCCATCCAGGACCTCTATACCAGGCGGTGTCAGAGGAAGGCCCTCAAAATTGTCAAAGACTCCAGTCACCCTAGTCATAGACTGTTCTCTCTGCTACCGCACGGCAAGCGGTACCGGAGTGCCAAGTCTAGGTCCAAAAGACTTCTCAACAGCTTCTACCCCCAAGCCATAAGACTCCTGAACAGCTAATCATGGCTACCCGGACTATTTGCACTGCCCCCCCACCCCATCCTTTTTACGCTGCTGCTACTCTGTTAAGTATTTATGCATAGTCACTTTAACTCTACCCACATGTACATATTACCTCAACTACCTCAACTAGCCGGTGCCCCCGCACATTGACTATGCAACGGTACCCCCCCTGTATATATAGCCTCCCTACTGTCACTTTATTCTATTGTATATATAGCCTCCCTACTGTCACTTTATTTTTTACTTCTGCTCTTTTTTTCTCAACACTTTTTTGTTGTTGTTTTATTCTTACTTTTTTGTTTAAAATAAATGCACTGTTGGTTAAGGGCTGTAAGTAAGCATTTCACTGTAATGTCTGCACCTGTTGTATTCGGCGCATGTGACCAATAAAATTTGATTTGATTTGATTTGATGAGTCGTATTCCACATGGTCAGCTAATTGTTGATATGAAAAATAAGTGTGTGATTAGGTACAAACAAAGCACACAACACATAAAAGCAGCTTATGTGGTCGTTCTTGGCACTCAAGAGCAGAGCCTAGTGGCAAAACACAGTTAAGGCTACCCCAAAGAGAAGCACTTATTCTTCCAGCAAAAAATGTATGCTTCCATTTAAGGTGACTGTAACGTGAAGCTAGGAGAAAACACTTGTTCAGAAAAGCAACACAAAATGCTTGTAGTCGAGTGGCCATTAACAGCTACTCCAACAAAAAGCACTTACTTCACACAAAACCGGTCAATGCTTTTGTTACGGTTGCTGTTGTGACATGTAGGGAAACATTAAAAAGTAGATGCTGTAATTCAATGCAGAATCAGACCCCAACTTAATAGCACTTTCTGTGGCCTGATAAAAGAAAGGTGCTCAAGTTGAAGTAGAATTCAGCATGTTCTGGAAAGCAGAGAGCTAAGGAAATGACCTCTAAGTAAAACAGTTACGACTACTGCAAAGAGAAGCACTTATGCGCTGTGGATTCAAATAACACTTCTGTTTGAAGTAATGAGTGTGTTTCAATCAAAAGAAGAAGGATAGTATTATCAGGAGATGTTGCATAAGTCACATCAAACTACCCCAACAAGTAGCACTTACTGAATTATGTAGACAAGTCAATGCTAGTGTTAGGGTACCAATTGTGACAGGTTTGGTAGGGAAAAGGCCACAGTTGGAGATCTCCGGTAAAGACTACTTACTGGTTTGTTAGTTCATGTGGTCGTTCTTGGCACTCAAGAGCAGATCCTAGTGGCAAATCACAGTTAAGCCTACCCCAAAGAGAAGCACTTATTCATCCAGCAAAAAATGTATGCTTCCATTTAAGGTAACATTAATATGAAGCTAGGAGAAAACCCCTGTTCAGAAAAGCAACACAAAATGCTTGTCGTCAAGTGGCCATTAACAACTACCCCAACAAAAAAAATTACTGCACACATAACTGGTCAATGCTTTGTTAGGGTTGCTGTTGTGACATGTAGGTACAAGTAGGGACACATTAAAAAGTAGTTGCTGTAATTCAATGCAGAATCAGACCCCAACTTAATAGCACTTTCTGTGGCCTGATAACAGAAAGGTGCTCAAGTTGAAGTAGAATTCAGCATGTTCTGGAAAGCAGAGAGCTAAGGAAATGACCTCTAAGTAAAACAGTTACGACTACCGCAAAGAGAAGCACTTATGGGCTATGGATTCAAATAACGCTTCTGTTTGAAATAATGAGTGTGTTTCAATCAAAAGAAGAAGGATAGTATTATCAGGAGATGTTGCATAAGTCACGTCAAACTACCCCAACAAGTAGCACTTACTGAATTATGTAGACAAGTCAATGCTATTGTTAGGGTACCAATTGTGACAGGTTTGGTAGGGAAAAGGCCACAGTTGGAGATCTCTGGTAAAGACTACTTACTGGTTTGGTAGACAACAGGCCACAGTCGTAGAGCTCTGGTAAAAACTGCTTACTGCTTACTCCTTGAATCCCCTTTATTGAGTTGGCAGTCCTCCAAGGAGTCCAACTAAAGTGATTTTCTATCCTGGGACGTGCTCATTTTAAATATTCTTGGACACCAACTTGATAGCTGTGCCATTTGCGGCCAAGCCCCTTCCACACCTATTGTGAAATAAGTATTGATATTCATGCTAATGTGAGTATGCAGCTTACGACTGAGGTGCTCAAGGTTGATGAGTCGTATTCCACATGGTCAGCTAATTGTTGATATGAAAAATAAGTGTGTGATTAGGTACAAACAAAGCACACAACACATAAAAGCAGCTTATGTGGTCGTTCTTGGCACTCAAGAGCAGAGCCTAGTGGCAAAACACAGTTAAGGCTACCCCAAAGAGAAGCACTTATTCTTCCAGCAAAAAATGTATGCTTCCATTTAAGGTGACTGTAACGTGAAGCTAGGAGAAAACACTTGTTCAGAAAAGCAACACAAAATGCTTGTAGTCGAGTGGCCATTAACAGCTACTCCAACAAAAAGCACTTACTGCACACAAAACCGGTCAATGCTTTTGTTACGGTTGCTGTTGTGACATGTAGGGAAACATTAAAAAGTAGATGCTGTAATTCAATGCAGAATCAGACCCCAACTTAATAGCACTTTCTGTGGCCTGATAAAAGAAAGGTGCTCAAGTTGAAGTAGAATTCAGCATGTTCTGGAAAGCAGAGAGCTAAGGAAATGACCTCTAAGTAAAACAGTTACGACTACTGCAAAGAGAAGCACTTATGCGCTGTGGATTCAAATAACACTTCTGTTTGAAGTAATGAGTGTGTTTCAATCAAAAGAAGAAGGATAGTATTATCAGGAGATGTTGCATAAGTCACATCAAACTACCCCAACAAGTAGCACTTACTGAATTATGTAGACAAGTCAATGCTAGTGTTAGGGTACCAATTGTGAGAGGTTTGGTAGGGAAAATGCCACAGTTGGAGATCTCTGGTAAAGACTACTTACTGGTTTGGTAGACAACAGGCCACAGTCGTAGAGCTCTGGTAAAAACTGCTTACTGCTTACTCCTTGAATCCCCTTTATTGAGTTGGCAGTCCTCCAAGGAGTCCAACTAAAGTGATTTTCTATCCTGGGACGTGCTCATTTTAAATATTCTTGGACACCAACTTGATAGCTGTGCCATTTGCGGCCAAGCCCCTTCCACACCTATTGTGAAATAAGTATTGATATTCATGCTAATGTGAGTATGCAGCTTACGACTGAGGTGCTCAAGGTTGATGAGTCGTATTCCACATGGTCAGCTAATTGTTGATATGAAAAATAAGTGTGTGATTAGGTACAAACAAAGCACACAACACATAAAAGCAGCTTATGTGGTCGTTCTTGGCACTCAAGAGCAGAGCCTAGTGGCAAAACACAGTTAAGGCTACCCCAAAGAGAAGCACTTATTCTTCCAGCAAAAAATGTATGCTTCCATTTAAGGTGACTGTAACGTGAAGCTAGGAGAAAACACTTGTTCAGAAAAGCAACACAAAATGCTTGTAGTCGAGTGGCCATTAACAGCTACTCCAACAAAAAGCACTTACTTCACACAAAACCGGTCAATGCTTTTGTTACGGTTGCTGTTGTGACATGTAGGGAAACATTAAAAAGTAGATGCTGTAATTCAATGCAGAATCAGACCCCAACTTAATAGCACTTTCTGTGGCCTGATAAAAGAAAGGTGCTCAAGTTGAAGTAGAATTCAGCATGTTCTGGAAAGCAGAGAGCTAAGGAAATGACCTCTAAGTAAAACAGTTACGACTACTGCAAAGAGAAGCACTTATGCGCTGTGGATTCAAATAACACTTCTGTTTGAAGTAATGAGTGTGTTTCAATCAAAAGAAGAAGGATAGTATTATCAGGAGATGTTGCATAAGTCACATCAAACTACCCCAACAAGTAGCACTTACTGAATTATGTAGACAAGTCAATGCTAGTGTTAGGGTACCAATTGTGACAGGTTTGGTAGGGAAAAGGCCACAGTTGGAGATCTCCGGTAAAGACTACTTACTGGTTTGTTAGTTCATGTGGTCGTTCTTGGCACTCAAGAGCAGATCCTAGTGGCAAATCACAGTTAAGCCTACCCCAAAGAGAAGCACTTATTCATCCAGCAAAAAATGTATGCTTCCATTTAAGGTAACATTAATATGAAGCTAGGAGAAAACCCCTGTTCAGAAAAGCAACACAAAATGCTTTTCGTCAAGTGGCCATTAACAACTACCCCAACAACAAAAAAATTACTGCACACATAACTGGTCAATGCTTTTGTTAGGGATGCTGTTGTGACATGTAGGTACAAGTAGGGACACATTAAAAAGTAGTTGCTGTAATTCAATGCAGAATCAGACCCCAACTTAATAGCACTTTCTGTGGCCTGATAAAAGAAAGGTGCTCAAGTTGAAGTAGAATTCAGCATGTTCTGGAAAGCAGAGAGCTAAGGAAATGACCTCTAAGTAAAACAGTTACGACTACCGCAAAGAGAAGCACTTATGGGCTATGGATTCAAATAACGCTTCTGTTTGAAATAATGAGTGTGTTTCAATCAAAAGAAGAAGGATAGTATTATCAGGAGATGTTGCATAAGTCACGTCAAACTACCCCAACAAGTAGCACTTACTGAATTATGTAGACAAGTCAATGCTAGTGTTAGGGTACCAATTGTGACAGGTTTGGTAGGGAAAAGGCCACAGTTGGAGATCTCTGGTAAAGACTACTTACTCGTTGGTAGACAACAGGCCACAGTCGTAGAGCTCTGGTAAAGACTGCTTACTGCTTACTCCTTGAATCCTATCTTTACTGGAACCCCTTTATTGAGTTGGCAGTCCTCCAAGGAGTCCAACTAAAGTGATTTTCTATCCTGGGACGTGCTCATTTTATATTTTATTGGACACCAACTGATAGCTGTGCCATTTGCGGCCAAGCCCCTTCCACACCTATTGTGAAATAAGTATTGATATTCATGCTAATGTGAGTATGCAGCTTACGACTGAGGTGCTCAAGGTTGATGAGTCGTATTCCACATGGTCAGCTAATTGTTGATATGAAAAATAAGTGTGTGATTAGGTACAAACAAAGCACACAACACATAAAAGCAGCTTATGTGGTCGTTCTTGGCACTCAAGAGCAGAGCCTAGTGGCAAAACACAGTTAAGGCTACCCCAAAGAGAAGCACTTATTCATCCAGCAAAAAATGTATGCTTCCATTTAAGGTAACATTAATATGAAGCTAGGAGAAAACCCCTGTTCAGAAAAGCAACACAAAATGCTTGTCGTCAAGTGGCCATTAACAACTACCCCAACAAAAAAAATTACTGCACACATAACTGGTCAATGCTTTGTTAGGGTTGCTGTTGTGACATGTAGATACAAGTAGGGACACATTAAAAAGTAGTTGCTGTAATTCAATGCAGAATCAGACCCCAACTTAATAGCACTTTCTGTGGCCTGATAAAAGAAAGGTGCTCAAGTTGAAGTAGAATTCAGCATGTTCTGGAAAGCAGAGAGCTAAGGAAATGACCTCTAAGTAAAACAGTTACGACTACCACAAAGAGAAGCACTTATGCGCTACAGATTCAAATAACGCCTCTGTTTGAAATAATGAGTGTGTTTCAATCAAAAGAAGAAGGATAGTATTATCAGGAGATGTTGCATAAGTCACGTCAAACTACCCCAACAAGTAGCACTTACTGAATTATGTAGACAAGTCAATGCTAGTGTTAGGGTACCAATTGTGGCAGGTTTGGTAGGGAAAAGGCCACAGTTGGAGATCTCTGGTAAAGACTACTTTCTGTTTTGGCAGACAACAGGCCACAACACATTAAAAATTAGTTGCTGTAATTCAATGCAGAATCAGACCCCAACTTAACAAGAACACAACACTTGAAAGCAGTTCATGTGGTCGTTCTTGGCACTCAAGAGCAGATCCTAGTGGCAAAACACAGTTAAGCCTACCCCAAAGAGAAGCACTTATTCATCCAGCAAAAAATGTATGCTTAACAAGAACACAACACTTGAAAGCAGTTCATGTAGTCGTTCTTGGCACTCAAGAGCAGATCCTAGTGGCAAAACACAGTTAAGCCTACCCCAAAGAGAAGCACTTATTCATCCAGCAAAAAATTTATGCTTCCATTTTAAGGTAACATTAATATGAAGCTAGGAGAAAACCCCTGTTCAGAAAAGCAACACAAAATGCTTTTCGTCAAGTGGCCATTAACAACTACCCCAACAACAAAAAAATTACTGCACACATAACTGGTCAATGCTTTTGTTAGGGATGCTGTTGTGACATGTAGGTACAAGTAGGGACACATTAAAAAGTAGTTGCTGTAATTCAATGCAGAATCAGACCCCAACTTAATAGCACTTTCTGTGGCCTGATAAAAGAAAGGTGCTCAAGTTGAAGTAGAATTCAGCATGTTATGGAAAGCAGAGAGCTAAGGAAATGACCTCTAATGAAAGCTAACTAATGAAAGCAGCATATGTGGTCGTTCTTGACACTCAAGAGCAGATCCTAGTGGCAAAACACAGTTAAGGCTACCCCAAAGAATAGCACTTATTCATCCAGCAAAAAATGTATGCCATTTAAGGTAACTTTAATATGAAGCTAGTATAAAACCCCAGTTCAGCAACACAAAATGCTTGTGGCTATTAACAACTACCCCAACAAAAAGCACTTACTGCACAATACCGGTCAATGCTTTTGTTACGGTTGCTTTTGTGACATGTAGGGACACATTAAAAAGTAGATGCTGTAATTCAATGCAGAATCAGACCCCAACTTAATAGCACTTTCTGTGGCCTGATAAAAGAAAGGTGCTCAAGTTGAAGTAGAATTCAGCATGTTCTGGAAAGCAGAGAGCTAAGGAAATGACCTCTAAGTAAAACAGTTACGACTACTGCAAAGAGAAGCACTTATGCGCTGTGGATTCAAATAACACTTCTGTTTGAAGTAATGAGTGTGTTTCAATCAAAAGAAGAAGGATAGTATTATCAGGAGATGTTGCATAAGTCACATCAAACTACCCCAACAAGTAGCACTTACTGAATTATGTAGACAAGTCAATGCTAGTGTTAGGGTACCAATTGTGACAGGTTTGGTAGGGAAAAGGCCACAGTTGGAGATCTCCGGTAAAGACTACTTACTGGTTTGTTAGTTCATGTGGTCGTTCTTGGCACTCAAGAGCAGATCCTAGTGGCAAATCACAGTTAAGCCTACCCCAAAGAGAAGCACTTATTCATCCAGCAAAAAATGTATGCTTCCATTTAAGGTAACATTAATATGAAGCTAGGAGAAAACCCCTGTTCAGAAAAGCAACACAAAATGCTTTTCGTCAAGTGGCCATTAACAACTACCCCAACAACAAAAAAATTACTGCACACATAACTGGTCAATGCTTTTGTTAGGGATGCTGTTGTGACATGTAGGTACAAGTAGGGACACATTAAAAAGTAGTTGCTGTAATTCAATGCAGAATCAGACCCCAACTTAATAGCACTTTCTGTGGCCTGATAAAAGAAAGGTGCTCAAGTTGAAGTAGAATTCAGCATGTTCTGGAAAGCAGAGAGCTAAGGAAATGACCTCTAAGTAAAACAGTTACGACTACCGCAAAGAGAAGCACTTATGGGCTATGGATTCAAATAACGCTTCTGTTTGAAATAATGAGTGTGTTTCAATCAAAAGAAGAAGGATAGTATTATCAGGAGATGTTGCATAAGTCACGTCAAACTACCCCAACAAGTAGCACTTACTGAATTATGTAGACAAGTCAATGCTAGTGTTAGGGTACCAATTGTGACAGGTTTGGTAGGGAAAAGGCCACAGTTGGAGATCTCTGGTAAAGACTACTTACTCGTTGGTAGACAACAGGCCACAGTCGTAGAGCTCTGGTAAAGACTGCTTACTGCTTACTCCTTGAATCCTATCTTTACTGGAACCCCTTTATTGAGTTGGCAGTCCTCCAAGGAGTCCAACTAAAGTGATTTTCTATCCTGGGACGTGCTCATTTTATATTTTATTGGACACCAACTGATAGCTGTGCCATTTGCGGCCAAGCCCCTTCCACACCTATTGTGAAATAAGTATTGATATTCATGCTAATGTGAGTATGCAGCTTACGACTGAGGTGCTCAAGGTTGATGAGTCGTATTCCACATGGTCAGCTAATTGTTGATATGAAAAATAAGTGTGTGATTAGGTACAAACAAAGCACACAACACATAAAAGCAGCTTATGTGGTCGTTCTTGGCACTCAAGAGCAGAGCCTAGTGGCAAAACACAGTTAAGGCTACCCCAAAGAGAAGCACTTATTCATCCAGCAAAAAATGTATGCTTCCATTTAAGGTAACATTAATATGAAGCTAGGAGAAAACCCCTGTTCAGAAAAGCAACACAAAATGCTTGTCGTCAAGTGGCCATTAACAACTACCCCAACAAAAAAAATTACTGCACACATAACTGGTCAATGCTTTGTTAGGGTTGCTGTTGTGACATGTAGATACAAGTAGGGACACATTAAAAAGTAGTTGCTGTAATTCAATGCAGAATCAGACCCCAACTTAATAGCACTTTCTGTGGCCTGATAAAAGAAAGGTGCTCAAGTTGAAGTAGAATTCAGCATGTTCTGGAAAGCAGAGAGCTAAGGAAATGACCTCTAAGTAAAACAGTTACGACTACCACAAAGAGAAGCACTTATGCGCTACAGATTCAAATAACGCCTCTGTTTGAAATAATGAGTGTGTTTCAATCAAAAGAAGAAGGATAGTATTATCAGGAGATGTTGCATAAGTCACGTCAAACTACCCCAACAAGTAGCACTTACTGAATTATGTAGACAAGTCAATGCTAGTGTTAGGGTACCAATTGTGGCAGGTTTGGTAGGGAAAAGGCCACAGTTGGAGATCTCTGGTAAAGACTACTTTCTGTTTTGGCAGACAACAGGCCACAACACATTAAAAATTAGTTGCTGTAATTCAATGGAGAATCAGACCCCAACTTAACAAGAACACAACACTTGAAAGCAGTTCATGTGGTCGTTCTTGGCACTCAAGAGCAGATCCTAGTGGCAAAACACAGTTAAGCCTACCCCAAAGAGAAGCACTTATTCATCCAGCAAAAAATGTATGCTTAACAAGAACACAACACTTGAAAGCAGTTCATGTAGTCGTTCTTGGCACTCAAGAGCAGATCCTAGTGGCAAAACACAGTTAAGCCTACCCCAAAGAGAAGCACTTATTCATCCAGCAAAAAATTTATGCTTCCATTTTAAGGTAACATTAATATGAAGCTAGGAGAAAACCCCTGTTCAGAAAAGCAACACAAAATGCTTTTCGTCAAGTGGCCATTAACAACTACCCCAACAACAAAAAAATTACTGCACACATAACTGGTCAATGCTTTTGTTAGGGATGCTGTTGTGACATGTAGGTACAAGTAGGGACACATTAAAAAGTAGTTGCTGTAATTCAATGCAGAATCAGACCCCAACTTAATAGCACTTTCTGTGGCCTGATAAAAGAAAGGTGCTCAAGTTGAAGTAGAATTCAGCATGTTATGGAAAGCAGAGAGCTAAGGAAATGACCTCTAATGAAAGCTAACTAATGAAAGCAGCATATGTGGTCGTTCTTGACACTCAAGAGCAGATCCTAGTGGCAAAACACAGTTAAGGCTACCCCAAAGAATAGCACTTATTCATCCAGCAAAAAATGTATGCCATTTAAGGTAACTTTAATATGAAGCTAGTATAAAACCCCAGTTCAGCAACACAAAATGCTTGTGGCTATTAACAACTACCCCAACAAAAAGCACTTACTGCACAATACCGGTCAATGCTTTTGTTACGGTTGCTTTTGTGACATGTAGGGACACATTAAAAAGTAGATGCTGTAATTCAATGCAGAATCAGACCCCAACTTAATAGCACTTTCTGTGGCCTGATAACAGAAAGGTGCTCAAGTTGAAGTAGAATTCAGCATGTTCTGGAAAGCAGAGAGCTAAGGAAATGACCTCTAAGTAAAACAGTTACGACTACTGCAAAGAGAAGCACTTATGCGCTACGGATTCAAATAACGCCTCTGTTTGAAATAATGAGTGTGTTTCAATCAAAAGAAGAAGGATAGTATTATCAGGAGATGTTGCATAAGTCACATCAAACTACCCCAACAAGTAGCACTTACTGAATTATGTAGACAAGTCAATGCTAGTGTTAGGGTACCAATTGTGACAGGTTTGGTAGGGAAAAGGCCACAGTTGGAGAACTCTGTTAAAGACTACTTACTGGTTTGGCAGACAACAGGCCACAGTCATAGAGCTCTGGTAAAGACTGCTTACTGCTTACTCCTTGAATCCTATCTTTACTGGAATCCCTTTATTGAGTTGGCAGTCCTCCAAGGAGTCCAACTAAAGTGATTTTCTATCATGGGACGTGCTCATTTTAAATATTCTTGGACGCCAACTGATAGCTGTGCCATTTGCGGCCAAGCCCCTTCCACACCTATTGTGAAATAAGTATTGGTATTCATGCTAATGTGAGTATGCAGCTTACGACTGAGGTGTTCAAGGTTGATGAGTCGTATTCCACATGGTCAGCTAATTGTTGATATGAAAAATAAGTGTGTGATTAGGTACAAACAAAGCACACAACACATAAAAGCAGCTTATGTGGTCATTCTTGGCACTCAAGAGCAGAGCCTAGTGGCAAAACACAGTTAAGGCTACCACAAAGAGAAGCACTTATTCTTCCAGCAAAAAATGTATGCATCCATTTAAGGTAACTGTAATGTGAAGCTAGGAGAAAACACTTGTTCAGAAAAGCAACACAAAATGCTTGTAGTCGAGTGGCCATTAACAGCTACCCCAACAAAAAGCACTTACTGCACACAAAACCGGTCAATGCTTTTGTTACGGTTGCTGTTGTGACATGTAGGGACACATTAAAAAGTAGTTGCTGTAATTCAATGCAGAATCAGACCCCAACTTAATAGCACTTTCTGTGGCCTGATAAAAGAAAGGTGCTCAAGTTGAAGTAGAATTCAGCATGTTCTGGAAAGCAGAGAGCTAAGGAAATGACCTCTAAGTAAAACAGTTACGACTACCACAAAGAGAAGCACTTATGCGCTACGGATTCAAATAACGCCTCTGTTTGAAATAATGAGTGTGTTTCAATCAAAAGAAGAAGGATAGTATTATCAGGAGATGTTGCATAAGTCACGTCAAACTACCCCAACAAGTAGCACTTACTGAATTATGTAGACAAGTCAATGCTAGTGTTAGGGTACCAATTGTGGCAGGTTTGGTAGGGAAAAGGCCACAGTTGGAGATCTCTGGTAAAGACTACTTTCTGTTTTGGCAGACAACAGGCCACAACACATTAAAAATTAGTTGCTGTAATTCAATGCAGAATCAGACCCCAACTTAACAAGAACACAACACTTGAAAGCAGTTCATGTGGTCGTTCTTGGCACTCAAGAGCAGATCCTAGTGGCAAAACACAGTTAAGCCTACCCCAAAGAGAAGCACTTATTCATCCAGCAAAAAATGTATGCTTAACAAGAACACAACACTTGAAAGCAGTTCATGTAGTCGTTCTTGGCACTCAAGAGCAGATCCTAGTGGCAAAACACAGTTAAGCCTACCCCAAAGAGAAGCACTTATTCATCCAGCAAAAAATGTATGCTTCCATTTTAAGGTAACATTAATATGAAGCTAGGAGAAAACCCCTGTTCAGAAAAGCAACACAAAATGCTTTTCGTCAAGTGGCCATTAACAACTACCCCAACAACAAAAAAATTACTGCACACATAACTGGTCAATGCTTTTGTTAGGGATGCTGTTGTGACATGTAGGTACAAGTAGGGACACATTAAAAAGTAGTTGCTGTAATTCAATGCAGAATCAGACCCCAACTTAATAGCACTTTCTGTGGCCTGATAAAAGAAAGGTGCTCAAGTTGAAGTAGAATTCAGCATGTTCTGGAAAGCAGAGAGCTAAGGAAATGACCTCTAAGTAAAACAGTTACGACTACCGCAAAGAGAAGCACTTATGGGCTATGGATTCAAATAACGCTTCTGTTTGAAATAATGAGTGTGTTTCAATCAAAAGAAGAAGGATAGTATTATCAGGAGATGTTGCATAAGTCACGTCAAACTACCCCAACAAGTAGCACTTACTGAATTATGTAGACAAGTCAATGCTAGTGTTAGGGTACCAATTGTGACAGGTTTGGTAGGGAAAAGGCCACAGTTGGAGATCTCTGGTAAAGACTACTTACTCGTTGGTAGACAACAGGCCACAGTCGTAGAGCTCTGGTAAAGACTGCTTACTGCTTACTCCTTGAATCCTATCTTTACTGGAACCCCTTTATTGAGTTGGCAGTCCTCCAAGGAGTCCAACTAAAGTGATTTTCTATCCTGGGACGTGCTCATTTTATATTTTATTGGACACCAACTGATAGCTGTGCCATTTGCGGCCAAGCCCCTTCCACACCTATTGTGAAATAAGTATTGATATTCATGCTAATGTGAGTATGCAGCTTACGACTGAGGTGCTCAAGGTTGATGAGTCGTATTCCACATGGTCAGCTAATTGTTGATCTGAAAAATAAGTGTGTGATTAGGTACAAACAAAGCACACAACACATAAAAGCAGCTTATGTGGTCGTTCTTGGCACTCAAGAGCAGAGCCTAGTGGCAAAACACAGTTAAGGCTACCCCAAAGAGAAGCACTTATTCTTCCAGCAAAAAATGTATGCTTCCATTTAAGGTGACTGTAACGTGAAGCTAGGAGAAAACACTTGTTCAGAAAAGCAACACAAAATGCTTGTAGTCGAGTGGCCATTAACAGCTACTCCAACAAAAAGCACTTACTTCACACAAAACCGGTCAATGCTTTTGTTACGGTTGCTGTTGTGACATGTAGGGAAACATTAAAAAGTAGATGCTGTAATTCAATGCAGAATCAGACCCCAACTTAATAGCACTTTCTGTGGCCTGATAAAAGAAAGGTGCTCAAGTTGAAGTAGAATTCAGCATGTTCTGGAAAGCAGAGAGCTAAGGAAATGACCTCTAAGTAAAACAGTTACGACTACTGCAAAGAGAAGCACTTATGCGCTGTGGATTCAAATAACACTTCTGTTTGAAGTAATGAGTGTGTTTCAATCAAAAGAAGAAGGATAGTATTATCAGGAGATGTTGCATAAGTCACATCAAACTACCCCAACAAGTAGCACTTACTGAATTATGTAGACAAGTCAATGCTAGTGTTAGGGTACCAATTGTGAGAGGTTTGGTAGGGAAAAGGCCACAGTTGGAGATCTCCGGTAAAGACTACTTACTGGTTTGTTAGTTCATGTGGTCGTTCTTGGCACTCAAGAGCAGATCCTAGTGGCAAATCACAGTTAAGCCTACCCCAAAGAGAAGCACTTATTCATCCAGCAAAAAATGTATGCTTCCATTTAAGGTAACATTAATATGAAGCTAGGAGAAAACCCCTGTTCAGAAAAGCAACACAAAATGCTTGTCGTCAAGTGGCCATTAACAACTACCCCAACAAAAAAAATTACTGCACACATAACTGGTCAATGCTTTGTTAGGGTTGCTGTTGTGACATGTAGGTACAAGTAGGGACACATTAAAAAGTAGTTGCTGTAATTCAATGCAGAATCAGACCCCAACTTAATAGCACTTTCTGTGGCCTGATAACAGAAAGGTGCTCAAGTTGAAGTAGAATTCAGCATGTTCTGGAAAGCAGAGAGCTAAGGAAATGACCTCTAAGTAAAACAGTTACGACTACCGCAAAGAGAAGCACTTATGGGCTATGGATTCAAATAACGCTTCTGTTTGAAATAATGAGTGTGTTTCAATCAAAAGAAGAAGGATAGTATTATCAGGAGATGTTGCATAAGTCACGTCAAACTACCTCAACAAGTAGCACTTACTGAATTATGTAGACAAGTCAATGCTAGTGTTAGGGTACCAATTGTGACAGGTTTGGTAGGGAAAATGCCACAGTTGGAGATCTCTGGTAAAGACTACTTACTGGTTTGGTAGACAACAGGCCACAGTCGTAGAGCTCTGGTAAAAACTGCTTACTGCTTACTCCTTGAATCCCCTTTATTGAGTTGGCAGTCCTCCAAGGAGTCCAACTAAAGTGATTTTCTATCCTGGGACGTGCTCATTTTAAATATTCTTGGACACCAACTTGATAGCTGTGCCATTTGCGGCCAAGCCCCTTCCACACCTATTGTGAAATAAGTATTGATATTCATGCTAATGTGAGTATGCAGCTTACGACTGAGGTGCTCAAGGTTGATGAGTCGTATTCCACATGGTCAGCTAATTGTTGATATGAAAAATAAGTGTGTGATTAGGTACAAACAAAGCACACAACACATAAAAGCAGCTTAGTGGCAAAACACAGTTAAAAACTACCCCAAACAGAAGCACTTATTCATCCAGCAAAAAATGTATGCTTCAATTTAAGGTACATTTAATGTGAAGCTAGTATAAAACCCCAGTTCAGCAACACAAAATGCTTGTGGCTATTAACAGCTACCCCAACAAAAAGCACTTACTGCACAATACCGGTCAATGCATTTGTTAGGGTTGCTGTTGTGACATGTAGGGACACATTAAAAAGTAGTTGCTGTAATTCAATGCAGAATCGGACCCCAACTTAATAGCACTTTCTGTGGCCTGATAAAAGAAAGGTGCTCAAGTTGAAGTAGAATTCAGCATGTTCTGGAAAGCAGAGAGCTAAGGAAATGACCTCTAAGTAAAACAGTTACGACTACCGCAAAGAGAAGCACTTATGCGCTATGGATTCAAATAATGCTTCTGTTTGAAATAATGAGTGAGTTTCAATCAAAATAAGAAGGAAAGTATTATAAGGAGATGTTGCATAAGTCACGTCAAACTACCCCAACAAGTAGCACTTACTGAATTATGTAGACAAGTCAATGCTAGTGTTAGGGTAACAATTGTGACAGGTTTGGTAGGGAAAAGGCCACAGTTGGAGATCTCTGGTAAAGACTACTTACTCGTTTGGTAGACAACAGGCCACAGTCGTAGAGCTCTGGTAAAGACTGCTTACTGCTTACTCCTTGAATCCTATCTTTACTGGAACCCCTTTATTGAGTTGGCAGTCCTCCAAGGAGTCCAACTAAAGTGATTTTCTATCCTGGGACGTGCTCATTTTAAATATTCTTGGACGCCAACTGATAGCTGTGCCATTTGCGGCCAAGCCCCTTCCACACCTATTGTGAAATAAGTATTGGTATTCATGCTAATGTGAGTATGCAGCTTACGACTGAGGTGCTCAAGGTTGATGAGTCGTATTCCACATGGTCAGCTAATTGTTGATATGAAAAATAAGTGTGTGATTAGGTACAAACAAAGCACACAACACATAAAAGCAGCTTATGTGGTCGTTCTTGGCACTCAAGAGCAGAGCCTAGTGGCAAAACACAGTTAAGGCTACCCCAAAGAGAAGCACTTATTCTTCCAGCAAAAAATGTATGCTTCCATTTAAGGTAACTGTAACGTGAAGCTAGGAGAAAACACTTGTTCAGAAAAGCAACACAAAATGCTTGTAGTCGAGTGGCCATTAACAGCTACTCCAACAAAAAGCACTTACTGCACACAAAACCGGTCAATGCTTTTGTTACGGTTGCTGTTGTGACATGTAGGGAAACATTAAAAGGTAGATGCTGTAATTCAATGCAGAATCAGACCCCAACTTAATAGCACTTTCTGTGGCCTGATAAAAGAAAGGTGCTCAAGTTGAAGTAGAATTCAGCATGTTCTGGAAAGCAGAGAGCTAAGGAAATGACCTCTAAGTAAAACAGTTACGACTACTGCAAAGAGAAGCACTTATGCGCTGTGGATTCAAATAACACTTCTGTTTGAAGTAATGAGTGTGTTTCAATCAAAAGAAGAAGGATAGTATTATCAGGAGATGTTGCATAAGTCACATCAAACTACCCCAACAAGTAGCACTTACTGAATTATGTAGACAAGTCAATGCTAGTGTTAGGGTACCAATTGTGACAGGTTTGGTAGGGAAAAGGCCACAGTTGGAGATCTCCGGTAAAGACTACTTACTGGTTTGTTAGTTCATGTGGTCGTTCTTGGCACTCAAGAGCAGATCCTAGTGGCAAATCACAGTTAAGCCTACCCCAAAGAGAAGCACTTATTCATCCAGCAAAAAATGTATGCTTCCATTTAAGGTAACATTAATATGAAGCTAGGAGAAAACCCCTGTTCAGAAAAGCAACACAAAATGCTTGTCGTCAAGTGGCCATTAACAACTACCCCAACAAAAAAAATTACTGCACACATAACTGGTCAATGCTTTGTTAGGGTTGCTGTTGTGACATGTAGGTACAAGTAGGGACACATTAAAAAGTAGTTGCTGTAATTCAATGCAGAATCAGACCCCAACTTAATAGCACTTTCTGTGGCCTGATAACAGAAAGGTGCTCAAGTTGAAGTAGAATTCAGCATGTTCTGGAAAGCAGAGAGCTAAGGAAATGACCTCTAAGTAAAACAGTTACGACTACCGCAAAGAGAAGCACTTATGGGCTATGGATTCAAATAACGCTTCTGTTTGAAATAATGAGTGTGTTTCAATCAAAAGAAGAAGGATAGTATTATCAGGAGATGTTGCATAAGTCACGTCAAACTACCCCAACAAGTAGCACTTACTGAATTATGTAGACAAGTCAATGCTAGTGTTAGGGTACCAATTGTGACAGGTTTGGTAGGGAAAAGGCCACAGTTGGAGATCTCTGGTAAAGACTACTTACTGGTTTGGTAGACAACAGGCCACAGTCGTAGAGCTCTGGTAAAAACTGCTTACTGCTTACTCCTTGAATCCCCTTTATTGAGTTGGCAGTCCTCCAAGGAGTCCAACTAAAGTGATTTTCTATCCTGGGACGTGCTCATTTTAAATATTCTTGGACACCAACTTGATAGCTGTGCCATTTGCGGCCAAGCCCCTTCCACACCTATTGTGAAATAAGTATTGATATTCATGCTAATGTGAGTATGCAGCTTACGACTGAGGTGCTCAAGGTTGATGAGTCGTATTCCACATGGTCAGCTAATTGTTGATCTGAAAAATAAGTGTGTGATTAGGTACAAACAAAGCACACAACACATAAAAGCAGCTTATGTGGTCGTTCTTGGCACTCAAGAGCAGAGCCTAGTGGCAAAACACAGTTAAGGCTACCCCAAAGAGAAGCACTTATTCTTCCAGCAAAAAATGTATGCTTCCATTTAAGGTGACTGTAACGTGAAGCTAGGAGAAAACACTTGTTCAGAAAAGCAACACAAAATGCTTGTAGTCGAGTGGCCATTAACAGCTACTCCAACAAAAAGCACTTACTTCACACAAAACCGGTCAATGCTTTTGTTACGGTTGCTGTTGTGACATGTAGGGAAACATTAAAAAGTAGATGCTGTAATTCAATGCAGAATCAGACCCCAACTTAATAGCACTTTCTGTGGCCTGATAAAAGAAAGGTGCTCAAGTTGAAGTAGAATTCAGCATGTTCTGGAAAGCAGAGAGCTAAGGAAATGACCTCTAAGTAAAACAGTTACGACTACTGCAAAGAGAAGCACTTATGCGCTGTGGATTCAAATAACACTTCTGTTTGAAGTAATGAGTGTGTTTCAATCAAAAGAAGAAGGATAGTATTATCAGGAGATGTTGCATAAGTCACATCAAACTACCCCAACAAGTAGCACTTACTGAATTATGTAGACAAGTCAATGCTAGTGTTAGGGTACCAATTGTGACAGGTTTGGTAGGGAAAAGGCCACAGTTGGAGATCTCCGGTAAAGACTACTTACTGGTTTGTTAGTTCATGTGGTCGTTCTTGGCACTCAAGAGCAGATCCTAGTGGCAAATCACAGTTAAGCCTACCCCAAAGAGAAGCACTTATTCATCCAGCAAAAAATGTATGCTTCCATTTAAGGTAACATTAATATGAAGCTAGGAGAAAACCCCTGTTCAGAAAAGCAACACAAAATGCTTGTCGTCAAGTGGCCATTAACAACTACCCCAACAAAAAAAATTACTGCACACATAACTGGTCAATGCTTTGTTAGGGTTGCTGTTGTGACATGTAGGTACAAGTAGGGACACATTAAAAAGTAGTTGCTGTAATTCAATGCAGAATCAGACCCCAACTTAATAGCACTTTCTGTGGCCTGATAACAGAAAGGTGCTCAAGTTGAAGTAGAATTCAGCATGTTCTGGAAAGCAGAGAGCTAAGGAAATGACCTCTAAGTAAAACAGTTACGACTACCGCAAAGAGAAGCACTTATGGGCTATGGATTCAAATAACGCTTCTGTTTGAAATAATGAGTGTGTTTCAATCAAAAGAAGAAGGATAGTATTATCAGGAGATGTTGCATAAGTCACGTCAAACTACCCCAACAAGTAGCACTTACTGAATTATGTAGACAAGTCAATGCTAGTGTTAGGGTACCAATTGTGACAGGTTTGGTAGGGAAAATGCCACAGTTGGAGATCTCTGGTAAAGACTACTTACTGGTTTGGTAGACAACAGGCCACAGTCGTAGAGCTCTGGTAAAAACTGCTTACTGCTTACTCCTTGAATCCCCTTTATTGAGTTGGCAGTCCTCCAAGGAGTCCAACTAAAGTGATTTTCTATCCTGGGACGTGCTCATTTTAAATATTCTTGGACACCAACTTGATAGCTGTGCCATTTGCGGCCAAGCCCCTTCCACACCTATTGTGAAATAAGTATTGATATTCATGCTAATGTGAGTATGCAGCTTACGACTGAGGTGCTCAAGGTTGATGAGTCGTATTCCACATGGTCAGCTAATTGTTGATATGAAAAATAAGTGTGTGATTAGGTACAAACAAAGCACACAACACATAAAAGCAGCTTAGTGGCAAAACACAGTTAAAAACTACCCCAAACAGAAGCACTTATTCATCCAGCAAAAAATGTATGCTTCAATTTAAGGTACATTTAATGTGAAGCTAGTATAAAACCCCAGTTCAGCAACACAAAATGCTTGTGGCTATTAACAGCTACCCCAACAAAAAGCACTTACTGCACAATACCGGTCAATGCATTTGTTAGGGTTGCTGTTGTGACATGTAGGGACACATTAAAAAGTAGTTGCTGTAATTCAATGCAGAATCGGACCCCAACTTAATAGCACTTTCTGTGGCCTGATAAAAGAAAGGTGCTCAAGTTGAAGTAGAATTCAGCATGTTCTGGAAAGCAGAGAGCTAAGGAAATGACCTCTAAGTAAAACAGTTACGACTACCGCAAAGAGAAGCACTTATGCGCTATGGATTCAAATAATGCTTCTGTTTGAAATAATGAGTGAGTTTCAATCAAAATAAGAAGGAAAGTATTATCAGGAGATGTTGCATAAGTCACGTCAAACTACCCCAACAAGTAGCACTTACTGAATTATGTAGACAATTCAATGCTAGTGTTAGGGTACCAAGTGTGACAGGTTTGGTAGGGAAAAGGCCACAGATGGAAATCTCTGGTAAAGACTACTTACTGGTTTGGCAGACAACAGGCCACAGTCGTAGAGCTCTGGTAAAGACTGCTTATTGCTTACTCCTTGAATCCCCTTTATTGAGTTGGCAGTCCTCCAAGGAGTCCAACTAAAGTGATTTTCTATCCTGGGACATGCTCATTTTAAATATTCTTGGACACCAACTGATAGCTGTGCCATTTGCAGCCAAGCCCCTTCCACACCTATTGTGAAATAAGTATTGGTCTTCATGCTAATGTGAGTATGCAGCTTACGACTGAGGTGCTCAAGGTTGATGAGTCGTATTCCACATTGTCAGCTAATTGTTGATATGAAAAAGAAGTGTGTGATTAGGTACAAACAAAGCACACAACACATAAAAGCAGCTTAGTGGCAAAACACAGTTAAAAACTACCCCAAACAGAAGCACTTATTCATCCAGCAAAAAATGTATGCTTCAATTTAAGGTACATTTAATGTGAAGCTAGTATAAAACCCCAGTTCAGCAACACAAAATGCTTGTGGCTATTAACAGCTACCCCAACAAAAAGCACTTACTGCACAATACCGGTCAATGCATTTGTTAGGGTTGCTGTTGTGACATGTAGGGACACATTCAAAAGTAGTTGCTGTAATTCAATGCAGAATCGGACCCCAACTTAATAGCACTTTCTGTGGCCTGATAAAAGAAAGGTGCTCAAGTTGAAGTAGAATTCAGCATGTTCTGGAAAGCAGAGAGCTAAGGAAATGACCTCTAAGTAAAACAGTTACGACTACCGCAAAGAGAAGCACTTATGCGCTATGGATTCAAATAATGCTTCTGTTTGAAATAATGAGTGAGTTTCAATCAAAATAAGAAGGAAAGTATTATAAGGAGATGTTGCATAAGTCACGTCAAACTACCCCAACAAGTAGCACTTACTGAATTATGTAGACAAGTCAATGCTAGTGTTAGGGTAACAATTGTGACAGGTTTGGTAGGGAAAAGGCCACAGTTGGAGATCTCTGGTAAAGACTACTTACTCGTTTGGTAGACAACAGGCCACAGTCGTAGAGCTCTGGTAAAGACTGCTTACTGCTTACTCCTTGAATCCTATCTTTACTGGAACCCCTTTATTGAGTTGGCAGTCCTCCAAGGAGTCCAACTAAAGTGATTTTCTATCCTGGGACGTGCTCATTTTAAATATTCTTGGACGCCAACTGATAGCTGTGCCATTTGCGGCCAAGCCCCTTCCACACCTATTGTGAAATAAGTATTGGTATTCATGCTAATGTGAGTATGCAGCTTACGACTGAGGTGCTCAAGGTTGATGAGTCGTATTCCACATGGTCAGCTAATTGTTGATATGAAAAATAAGTGTGTGATTAGGTACAAACAAAGCACACAACACATAAAAGCAGCTTATGTGGTCGTTCTTGGCACTCAAGAGCAGAGCCTAGTGGCAAAACACAGTTAAGGCTACCCCAAAGAGAAGCACTTATTCTTCCAGCAAAAAATGTATGCTTCCATTTAAGGTAACTGTAACGTGAAGCTAGGAGAAAACACTTGTTCAGAAAAGCAACACAAAATGCTTGTAGTCGAGTGGCCATTAACAGCTACTCCAACAAAAAGCACTTACTGCACACAAAACCGGTCAATGCTTTTGTTACGGTTGCTGTTGTGACATGTAGGGAAACATTAAAAGGTAGATGCTGTAATTCAATGCAGAATCAGACCCCAACTTAATAGCACTTTCTGTGGCCTGATAAAAGAAAGGTGCTCAAGTTGAAGTAGAATTCAGCATGTTCTGGAAAGCAGAGAGCTAAGGAAATGACCTCTAAGTAAAACAGTTACGACTACTGCAAAGAGAAGCACTTATGCGCTGTGGATTCAAATAACACTTCTGTTTGAAGTAATGAGTGTGTTTCAATCAAAAGAAGAAGGATAGTATTATCAGGAGATGTTGCATAAGTCACATCAAACTACCCCAACAAGTAGCACTTACTGAATTATGTAGACAAGTCAATGCTAGTGTTAGGGTACCAATTGTGACAGGTTTGGTAGGGAAAAGGCCACAGTTGGAGATCTCCGGTAAAGACTACTTACTGGTTTGTTAGTTCATGTGGTCGTTCTTGGCACTCAAGAGCAGATCCTAGTGGCAAATCACAGTTAAGCCTACCCCAAAGAGAAGCACTTATTCATCCAGCAAAAAATGTATGCTTCCATTTAAGGTAACATTAATATGAAGCTAGGAGAAAACCCCTGTTCAGAAAAGCAACACAAAATGCTTGTCGTCAAGTGGCCATTAACAACTACCCCAACAAAAAAAATTACTGCACACATAACTGGTCAATGCTTTGTTAGGGTTGCTGTTGTGACATGTAGGTACAAGTAGGGACACATTAAAAAGTAGTTGCTGTAATTCAATGCAGAATCAGACCCCAACTTAATAGCACTTTCTGTGGCCTGATAACAGAAAGGTGCTCAAGTTGAAGTAGAATTCAGCATGTTCTGGAAAGCAGAGAGCTAAGGAAATGACCTCTAAGTAAAACAGTTACGACTACCGCAAAGAGAAGCACTTATGGGCTATGGATTCAAATAACGCTTCTGTTTGAAATAATGAGTGTGTTTCAATCAAAAGAAGAAGGATAGTATTATCAGGAGATGTTGCATAAGTCACGTCAAACTACCCCAACAAGTAGCACTTACTGAATTATGTAGACAAGTCAATGCTAGTGTTAGGGTACCAATTGTGACAGGTTTGGTAGGGAAAAGGCCACAGTTGGAGATCTCTGGTAAAGACTACTTACTGGTTTGGTAGACAACAGGCCACAGTCGTAGAGCTCTGGTAAAAACTGCTTACTGCTTACTCCTTGAATCCCCTTTATTGAGTTGGCAGTCCTCCAAGGAGTCCAACTAAAGTGATTTTCTATCCTGGGACGTGCTCATTTTAAATATTCTTGGACACCAACTTGATAGCTGTGCCATTTGCGGCCAAGCCCCTTCCACACCTATTGTGAAATAAGTATTGATATTCATGCTAATGTGAGTATGCAGCTTACGACTGAGGTGCTCAAGGTTGATGAGTCGTATTCCACATGGTCAGCTAATTGTTGATATGAAAAATAAGTGTGTGATTAGGTACAAACAAAGCACACAACACATAAAAGCAGCTTATGTGGTCGTTCTTGGCACTCAAGAGCAGAGCCTAGTGGCAAAACACAGTTAAGGCTACCCCAAAGAGAAGCACTTATTCTTCCAGCAAAAAATGTATGCTTCCATTTAAGGTAACTGTAACGTGAAGCTAGGAGAAAACACTTGTTCAGAAAAGCAACACAAAATGCTTGTAGTCGAGTGGCCATTAACAGCTACTCCAACAAAAAGCACTTACTGCACACAAAACCGGTCAATGCTTTTGTTACGGTTGCTGTTGTGACATGTAGGGAAACATTAAAAAGTAGATGCTGTAATTCAATGCAGAATCAGACCCCAACTTAATAGCACTTTCTGTGGCCTGATAAAAGAAAGGTGCTCAAGTTGAAGTAGAATTCAGCATGTTCTGGAAAGCAGAGAGCTAAGGAAATGACCTCTAAGTAAAACAGTTACGACTACTGCAAAGAGAAGCACTTATGCGCTGTGGATTCAAATAACACTTCTGTTTGAAGTAATGAGTGTGTTTCAATCAAAAGAAGAAGGATAGTATTATCAGGAGATGTTGCATAAGTCACATCAAACTACCCCAACAAGTAGCACTTACTGAATTATGTAGACAAGTCAATGCTAGTGTTAGGGTACCAATTGTGAGAGGTTTGGTAGGGAAAATGCCACAGTTGGAGATCTCTGGTAAAGACTACTTACTGGTTTGGTAGACAACAGGCCACAGTCGTAGAGCTCTGGTAAAAACTGCTTACTGCTTACTCCTTGAATCCCCTTTATTGAGTTGGCAGTCCTCCAAGGAGTCCAACTAAAGTGATTTTCTATCCTGGGACGTGCTCATTTTAAATATTCTTGGACACCAACTTGATAGCTGTGCCATTTGCGGCCAAGCCCCTTCCACACCTATTGTGAAATAAGTATTGATATTCATGCTAATGTGAGTATGCAGCTTACGACTGAGGTGCTCAAGGTTGATGAGTCGTATTCCACATGGTCAGCTAATTGTTGATATGAAAAATAAGTGTGTGACAGCCTATAGGGAGGAGGTCAGAGATCTGGCCGTGTGGTGCCAGGACAACAACCTCTCCCTCAACGTGACCAAGACAAAGGAGATGATTGTGGACTACAGGAAAAAAAAGAGGACTGAGCACGCCCCCATTCTCATCGACGGGGCTGTAGTGGAACAGGTTGAGAGCTTCAAGTTCCTTGGTGTCCACATCACCAACGAACTATCATGGTCCAAACACACCAAGACAGTCGTGAAGAGGGCACGACAAAGCCTATTCCCCCTCAGGAGACTAAAAAGATTTGGCATGGGTCCTCAGATCCTCAAAAAATTCTACAGCTGCACCATCGAGAGCATCCTGACTGGTTGCATCACCGCCTGGTATGGCAACTGCTTGGCCTCTGACCGCAAGGCACTACAGAGGGTAGTGCGTACGGCCCAGTACATCACTGGGGCAAAGCTCCCTGCCATCCAGGACCTCTATACCAGGCGGTGTCAGAGGAAGGCCCTCAAAATTGTCAAAGACTCCAGTCACCCTAGTCATAGACTGTTCTCTCTGCTACCGCACGGCAAGCGGTACCGGAGTGCCAAGTCTAGGTCCAAAAGACTTCTCAACAGCTTCTACCCCCAAGCCATAAGACTCCTGAACAGCTAATCATGGCTACCCGGACTATTTGCACTGCCCCCCCACCCCATCCTTTTTACGCTGCTGCTACTCTGTTAAGTATTTATGCATAGTCACTTTAACTCTACCCACATGTACATATTACCTCAACTACCTCAACTAGCCGGTGCCCCCGCACATTGACTATGCAACGGTACCCCCCCTGTATATATAGCCTCCCTACTGTCACTTTATTCTATTGTATATATAGCCTCCCTACTGTCACTTTATTTTTTACTTCTGCTCTTTTTTTCTCAACACTTTTTTGTTGTTGTTTTATTCTTACTTTTTTGTTTAAAATAAATGCACTGTTGGTTAAGGGCTGTAAGTAAGCATTTCACTGTAATGTCTGCACCTGTTGTATTCGGCGCATGTGACCAATAAAATTTGATTTGATTTGATTTGATGAGTCGTATTCCACATGGTCAGCTAATTGTTGATATGAAAAATAAGTGTGTGATTAGGTACAAACAAAGCACACAACACATAAAAGCAGCTTATGTGGTCGTTCTTGGCACTCAAGAGCAGAGCCTAGTGGCAAAACACAGTTAAGGCTACCCCAAAGAGAAGCACTTATTCTTCCAGCAAAAAATGTATGCTTCCATTTAAGGTGACTGTAACGTGAAGCTAGTATAAAACCCCAGTTCAGCAACACAAAATGCTTGTGGCTATTAACAGCTACCCCAACAAAAAGCACTTACTGCACAATACCGGTCAATGCATTTGTTAGGGTTGCTGTTGTGACATGTAGGGACACATTCAAAAGTAGTTGCTGTAATTCAATGCAGAATCGGACCCCAACTTAATAGCACTTTCTGTGGCCTGATAAAAGAAAGGTGCTCAAGTTGAAGTAGAATTCAGCATGTTCTGGAAAGCAGAGAGCTAAGGAAATGACCTCTAAGTAAAACAGTTACGACTACCGCAAAGAGAAGCACTTATGCGCTATGGATTCAAATAATGCTTCTGTTTGAAATAATGAGTGAGTTTCAATCAAAATAAGAAGGAAAGTATTATAAGGAGATGTTGCATAAGTCACGTCAAACTACCCCAACAAGTAGCACTTACTGAATTATGTAGACAAGTCAATGCTAGTGTTAGGGTAACAATTGTGACAGGTTTGGTAGGGAAAAGGCCACAGTTGGAGATCTCTGGTAAAGACTACTTACTCGTTTGGTAGACAACAGGCCACAGTCGTAGAGCTCTGGTAAAGACTGCTTACTGCTTACTCCTTGAATCCTATCTTTACTGGAACCCCTTTATTGAGTTGGCAGTCCTCCAAGGAGTCCAACTAAAGTGATTTTCTATCCTGGGACGTGCTCATTTTAAATATTCTTGGACGCCAACTGATAGCTGTGCCATTTGCGGCCAAGCCCCTTCCACACCTATTGTGAAATAAGTATTGGTATTCATGCTAATGTGAGTATGCAGCTTACGACTGAGGTGCTCAAGGTTGATGAGTCGTATTCCACATGGTCAGCTAATTGTTGATATGAAAAATAAGTGTGTGATTAGGTACAAACAAAGCACACAACACATAAAAGCAGCTTATGTGGTCGTTCTTGGCACTCAAGAGCAGAGCCTAGTGGCAAAACACAGTTAAGGCTACCCCAAAGAGAAGCACTTATTCTTCCAGCAAAAAATGTATGCTTCCATTTAAGGTAACTGTAACGTGAAGCTAGGAGAAAACACTTGTTCAGAAAAGCAACACAAAATGCTTGTAGTCGAGTGGCCATTAACAGCTACTCCAACAAAAAGCACTTACTGCACACAAAACCGGTCAATGCTTTTGTTACGGTTGCTGTTGTGACATGTAGGGAAACATTAAAAGGTAGATGCTGTAATTCAATGCAGAATCAGACCCCAACTTAATAGCACTTTCTGTGGCCTGATAAAAGAAAGGTGCTCAAGTTGAAGTAGAATTCAGCATGTTCTGGAAAGCAGAGAGCTAAGGAAATGACCTCTAAGTAAAACAGTTACGACTACTGCAAAGAGAAGCACTTATGCGCTGTGGATTCAAATAACACTTCTGTTTGAAGTAATGAGTGTGTTTCAATCAAAAGAAGAAGGATAGTATTATCAGGAGATGTTGCATAAGTCACATCAAACTACCCCAACAAGTAGCACTTACTGAATTATGTAGACAAGTCAATGCTAGTGTTAGGGTACCAATTGTGACAGGTTTGGTAGGGAAAAGGCCACAGTTGGAGATCTCCGGTAAAGACTACTTACTGGTTTGTTAGTTCATGTGGTCGTTCTTGGCACTCAAGAGCAGATCCTAGTGGCAAATCACAGTTAAGCCTACCCCAAAGAGAAGCACTTATTCATCCAGCAAAAAATGTATGCTTCCATTTAAGGTAACATTAATATGAAGCTAGGAGAAAACCCCTGTTCAGAAAAGCAACACAAAATGCTTGTCGTCAAGTGGCCATTAACAACTACCCCAACAAAAAAAATTACTGCACACATAACTGGTCAATGCTTTGTTAGGGTTGCTGTTGTGACATGTAGGTACAAGTAGGGACACATTAAAAAGTAGTTGCTGTAATTCAATGCAGAATCAGACCCCAACTTAATAGCACTTTCTGTGGCCTGATAACAGAAAGGTGCTCAAGTTGAAGTAGAATTCAGCATGTTCTGGAAAGCAGAGAGCTAAGGAAATGACCTCTAAGTAAAACAGTTACGACTACCGCAAAGAGAAGCACTTATGGGCTATGGATTCAAATAACGCTTCTGTTTGAAATAATGAGTGTGTTTCAATCAAAAGAAGAAGGATAGTATTATCAGGAGATGTTGCATAAGTCACGTCAAACTACCCCAACAAGTAGCACTTACTGAATTATGTAGACAAGTCAATGCTAGTGTTAGGGTACCAATTGTGACAGGTTTGGTAGGGAAAAGGCCACAGTTGGAGATCTCTGGTAAAGACTACTTACTGGTTTGGTAGACAACAGGCCACAGTCGTAGAGCTCTGGTAAAAACTGCTTACTGCTTACTCCTTGAATCCCCTTTATTGAGTTGGCAGTCCTCCAAGGAGTCCAACTAAAGTGATTTTCTATCCTGGGACGTGCTCATTTTAAATATTCTTGGACACCAACTTGATAGCTGTGCCATTTGCGGCCAAGCCCCTTCCACACCTATTGTGAAATAAGTATTGATATTCATGCTAATGTGAGTATGCAGCTTACGACTGAGGTGCTCAAGGTTGATGAGTCGTATTCCACATGGTCAGCTAATTGTTGATATGAAAAATAAGTGTGTGATTAGGTACAAACAAAGCACACAACACATAAAAGCAGCTTATGTGGTCGTTCTTGGCACTCAAGAGCAGAGCCTAGTGGCAAAACACAGTTAAGGCTACCCCAAAGAGAAGCACTTATTCTTCCAGCAAAAAATGTATGCTTCCATTTAAGGTAACTGTAACGTGAAGCTAGGAGAAAACACTTGTTCAGAAAAGCAACACAAAATGCTTGTAGTCGAGTGGCCATTAACAGCTACTCCAACAAAAAGCACTTACTGCACACAAAACCGGTCAATGCTTTTGTTACGGTTGCTGTTGTGACATGTAGGGAAACATTAAAAAGTAGATGCTGTAATTCAATGCAGAATCAGACCCCAACTTAATAGCACTTTCTGTGGCCTGATAAAAGAAAGGTGCTCAAGTTGAAGTAGAATTCAGCATGTTCTGGAAAGCAGAGAGCTAAGGAAATGACCTCTAAGTAAAACAGTTACGACTACTGCAAAGAGAAGCACTTATGCGCTGTGGATTCAAATAACACTTCTGTTTGAAGTAATGAGTGTGTTTCAATCAAAAGAAGAAGGATAGTATTATCAGGAGATGTTGCATAAGTCACATCAAACTACCCCAACAAGTAGCACTTACTGAATTATGTAGACAAGTCAATGCTAGTGTTAGGGTACCAATTGTGAGAGGTTTGGTAGGGAAAATGCCACAGTTGGAGATCTCTGGTAAAGACTACTTACTGGTTTGGTAGACAACAGGCCACAGTCGTAGAGCTCTGGTAAAAACTGCTTACTGCTTACTCCTTGAATCCCCTTTATTGAGTTGGCAGTCCTCCAAGGAGTCCAACTAAAGTGATTTTCTATCCTGGGACGTGCTCATTTTAAATATTCTTGGACACCAACTTGATAGCTGTGCCATTTGCGGCCAAGCCCCTTCCACACCTATTGTGAAATAAGTATTGATATTCATGCTAATGTGAGTATGCAGCTTACGACTGAGGTGCTCAAGGTTGATGAGTCGTATTCCACATGGTCAGCTAATTGTTGATATGAAAAATAAGTGTGTGACAGCCTATAGGGAGGAGGTCAGAGATCTGGCCGTGTGGTGCCAGGACAACAACCTCTCCCTCAACGTGACCAAGACAAAGGAGATGATTGTGGACTACAGGAAAAAAAAGAGGACTGAGCACGACCCCATTCTCATCGACGGGGCTGTAGTGGAACAGGTTGAGAGCTTCAAGTTCCTTGGTGTCCACATCACCAACGAACTATCATGGTCCAAACACACCAAGACAGTCGTGAAGAGGGCACGACAAAGCCTATTCCCCCTCAGGAGACTAAAAAGATTTGGCATGGGTCCTCAGATCCTCAAAAAATTCTACAGCTGCACCATCGAGAGCATCCTGACTGGTTGCATCACCGCCTGGTATGGCAACTGCTTGGCCTCTGACCGCAAGGCACTACAGAGGGTAGTGCGTACGGCCCAGTACATCACTGGGGCAAAGCTCCCTGCCATCCAGGACCTCTATACCAGGCGGTGTCAGAGGAAGGCCCTCAAAATTGTCAAAGACTCCAGTCACCCTAGTCATAGACTGTTCTCTCTGCTACCGCACGGCAAGCGGTACCGGAGTGCCAAGTCTAGGTCCAAAAGACTTCTCAACAGCTTCTACCCCCAAGCCATAAGACTCCTGAACAGCTAATCATGGCTACCCGGACTATTTGCACTGCCCCCCCACCCCATCCTTTTTACGCTGCTGCTACTCTGTTAAGTATTTATGCATAGTCACTTTAACTCTACCCACATGTACATATTACCTCAACTACCTCAACTAGCCGGTGCCCCCGCACATTGACTATGCAACGGTACCCCCCCTGTATATATAGCCTCCCTACTGTCACTTTATTCTATTGTATATATAGCCTCCCTACTGTCACTTTATTTTTTACTTCTGCTCTTTTTTTCTCAACACTTTTTTGTTGTTGTTTTATTCTTACTTTTTTGTTTAAAATAAATGCACTGTTGGTTAAGGGCTGTAAGTAAGCATTTCACTGTAATGTCTGCACCTGTTGTATTCGGCGCATGTGACCAATAAAATTTGATTTGATTTGATTTGATGAGTCGTATTCCACATGGTCAGCTAATTGTTGATATGAAAAATAAGTGTGTGATTAGGTACAAACAAAGCACACAACACATAAAAGCAGCTTATGTGGTCGTTCTTGGCACTCAAGAGCAGAGCCTAGTGGCAAAACACAGTTAAGGCTACCCCAAAGAGAAGCACTTATTCTTCCAGCAAAAAATGTATGCTTCCATTTAAGGTGACTGTAACGTGAAGCTAGGAGAAAACACTTGTTCAGAAAAGCAACACAAAATGCTTGTAGTCGAGTGGCCATTAACAGCTACTCCAACAAAAAGCACTTACTTCACACAAAACCGGTCAATGCTTTTGTTACGGTTGCTGTTGTGACATGTAGGGAAACATTAAAAAGTAGATGCTGTAATTCAATGCAGAATCAGACCCCAACTTAATAGCACTTTCTGTGGCCTGATAAAAGAAAGGTGCTCAAGTTGAAGTAGAATTCAGCATGTTCTGGAAAGCAGAGAGCTAAGGAAATGACCTCTAAGTAAAACAGTTACGACTACTGCAAAGAGAAGCACTTATGCGCTGTGGATTCAAATAACACTTCTGTTTGAAGTAATGAGTGTGTTTCAATCAAAAGAAGAAGGATAGTATTATCAGGAGATGTTGCATAAGTCACATCAAACTACCCCAACAAGTAGCACTTACTGAATTATGTAGACAAGTCAATGCTAGTGTTAGGGTACCAATTGTGACAGGTTTGGTAGGGAAAAGGCCACAGTTGGAGATCTCCGGTAAAGACTACTTACTGGTTTGTTAGTTCATGTGGTCGTTCTTGGCACTCAAGAGCAGATCCTAGTGGCAAATCACAGTTAAGCCTACCCCAAAGAGAAGCACTTATTCATCCAGCAAAAAATGTATGCTTCCATTTAAGGTAACATTAATATGAAGCTAGGAGAAAACCCCTGTTCAGAAAAGCAACACAAAATGCTTGTCGTCAAGTGGCCATTAACAACTACCCCAACAAAAAAAATTACTGCACACATAACTGGTCAATGCTTTGTTAGGGTTGCTGTTGTGACATGTAGGTACAAGTAGGGACACATTAAAAAGTAGTTGCTGTAATTCAATGCAGAATCAGACCCCAACTTAATAGCACTTTCTGTGGCCTGATAACAGAAAGGTGCTCAAGTTGAAGTAGAATTCAGCATGTTCTGGAAAGCAGAGAGCTAAGGAAATGACCTCTAAGTAAAACAGTTACGACTACCGCAAAGAGAAGCACTTATGGGCTATGGATTCAAATAACGCTTCTGTTTGAAATAATGAGTGTGTTTCAATCAAAAGAAGAAGGATAGTATTATCAGGAGATGTTGCATAAGTCACGTCAAACTACCCCAACAAGTAGCACTTACTGAATTATGTAGACAAGTCAATGCTAGTGTTAGGGTACCAATTGTGACAGGTTTGGTAGGGAAAATGCCACAGTTGGAGATCTCTGGTAAAGACTACTTACTGGTTTGGTAGACAACAGGCCACAGTCGTAGAGCTCTGGTAAAAACTGCTTACTGCTTACTCCTTGAATCCCCTTTATTGAGTTGGCAGTCCTCCAAGGAGTCCAACTAAAGTGATTTTCTATCCTGGGACGTGCTCATTTTAAATATTCTTGGACACCAACTTGATAGCTGTGCCATTTGCGGCCAAGCCCCTTCCACACCTATTGTGAAATAAGTATTGATATTCATGCTAATGTGAGTATGCAGCTTACGACTGAGGTGCTCAAGGTTGATGAGTCGTATTCCACATGGTCAGCTAATTGTTGATATGAAAAATAAGTGTGTGATTAGGTACAAACAAAGCACACAACACATAAAAGCAGCTTAGTGGCAAAACACAGTTAAAAACTACCCCAAACAGAAGCACTTATTCATCCAGCAAAAAATGTATGCTTCAATTTAAGGTACATTTAATGTGAAGCTAGTATAAAACCCCAGTTCAGCAACACAAAATGCTTGTGGCTATTAACAGCTACCCCAACAAAAAGCACTTACTGCACAATACCGGTCAATGCATTTGTTAGGGTTGCTGTTGTGACATGTAGGGACACATTAAAAAGTAGTTGCTGTAATTCAATGCAGAATCGGACCCCAACTTAATAGCACTTTCTGTGGCCTGATAAAAGAAAGGTGCTCAAGTTGAAGTAGAATTCAGCATGTTCTGGAAAGCAGAGAGCTAAGGAAATGACCTCTAAGTAAAACAGTTACGACTACCGCAAAGAGAAGCACTTATGCGCTATGGATTCAAATAATGCTTCTGTTTGAAATAATGAGTGAGTTTCAATCAAAATAAGAAGGAAAGTATTATCAGGAGATGTTGCATAAGTCACGTCAAACTACCCCAACAAGTAGCACTTACTGAATTATGTAGACAATTCAATGCTAGTGTTAGGGTACCAAGTGTGACAGGTTTGGTAGGGAAAAGGCCACAGATGGAAATCTCTGGTAAAGACTACTTACTGGTTTGGCAGACAACAGGCCACAGTCGTAGAGCTCTGGTAAAGACTGCTTATTGCTTACTCCTTGAATCCCCTTTATTGAGTTGGCAGTCCTCCAAGGAGTCCAACTAAAGTGATTTTCTATCCTGGGACATGCTCATTTTAAATATTCTTGGACACCAACTGATAGCTGTGCCATTTGCAGCCAAGCCCCTTCCACACCTATTGTGAAATAAGTATTGGTCTTCATGCTAATGTGAGTATGCAGCTTACGACTGAGGTGTTCAAGGTTGATGAGTCGTATTCCACATGGTCAGCTAATTGTTGATATGAAAAATAAGTGTGTGATTAGGTACAAACAAAGCACACAACACATAAAAGCAGCTTATGTGGTCATTCTTGGCACTCAAGAGCAGAGCCTAGTGGCAAAACACAGTTAAGGCTACCACAAAGAGAAGCACTTATTCTTCCAGCAAAAAATGTATGCATCCATTTAAGGTAACTGTAATGTGAAGCTAGGAGAAAACACTTGTTCAGAAAAGCAACACAAAATGCTTGTAGTCGAGTGGCCATTAACAGCTACCCCAACAAAAAGCACTTACTGCACACAAAACCGGTCAATGCTTTTGTTACGGTTGCTGTTGTGACATGTAGGGACACATTAAAAAGTAGTTGCTGTAATTCAATGCAGAATCAGACCCCAACTTAATAGCACTTTCTGTGGCCTGATAAAAGAAAGGTGCTCAAGTTGAAGTAGAATTCAGCATGTTCTGGAAAGCAGAGAGCTAAGGAAATGACCTCTAAGTAAAACAGTTACGACTACCACAAAGAGAAGCACTTATGCGCTACGGATTCAAATAACGCCTCTGTTTGAAATAATGAGTGTGTTTCAATCAAAAGAAGAAGGATAGTATTATCAGGAGATGTTGCATAAGTCACGTCAAACTACCCCAACAAGTAGCACTTACTGAATTATGTAGACAAGTCAATGCTAGTGTTAGGGTACCAATTGTGGCAGGTTTGGTAGGGAAAAGGCCACAGTTGGAGATCTCTGGTAAAGACTACTTTCTGTTTTGGCAGACAACAGGCCACAACACATTAAAAATTAGTTGCTGTAATTCAATGCAGAATCAGACCCCAACTTAACAAGAACACAACACTTGAAAGCAGTTCATGTGGTCGTTCTTGGCACTCAAGAGCAGATCCTAGTGGCAAAACACAGTTAAGCCTACCCCAAAGAGAAGCACTTATTCATCCAGCAAAAAATGTATGCTTAACAAGAACACAACACTTGAAAGCAGTTCATGTAGTCGTTCTTGGCACTCAAGAGCAGATCCTAGTGGCAAAACACAGTTAAGCCTACCCCAAAGAGAAGCACTTATTCATCCAGCAAAAAATTTATGCTTCCATTTTAAGGTAACATTAATATGAAGCTAGGAGAAAACCCCTGTTCAGAAAAGCAACACAAAATGCTTTTCGTCAAGTGGCCATTAACAACTACCCCAACAACAAAAAAATTACTGCACACATAACTGGTCAATGCTTTTGTTAGGGATGCTGTTGTGACATGTAGGTACAAGTAGGGACACATTAAAAAGTAGTTGCTGTAATTCAATGCAGAATCAGACCCCAACTTAATAGCACTTTCTGTGGCCTGATAAAAGAAAGGTGCTCAAGTTGAAGTAGAATTCAGCATGTTATGGAAAGCAGAGAGCTAAGGAAATGACCTCTAATGAAAGCTAACTAATGAAAGCAGCATATGTGGTCGTTCTTGACACTCAAGAGCAGATCCTAGTGGCAAAACACAGTTAAGGCTACCCCAAAGAATAGCACTTATTCATCCAGCAAAAAATGTATGCCATTTAAGGTAACTTTAATATGAAGCTAGTATAAAACCCCAGTTCAGCAACACAAAATGCTTGTGGCTATTAACAACTACCCCAACAAAAAGCACTTACTGCACAATACCGGTCAATGCTTTTGTTACGGTTGCTTTTGTGACATGTAGGGACACATTAAAAAGTAGATGCTGTAATTCAATGCAGAATCAGACCCCAACTTAATAGCACTTTCTGTGGCCTGATAACAGAAAGGTGCTCAAGTTGAAGTAGAATTCAGCATGTTCTGGAAAGCAGAGAGCTAAGGAAATGACCTCTAAGTAAAACAGTTACGACTACTGCAAAGAGAAGCACTTATGCGCTACGGATTCAAATAACGCCTCTGTTTGAAATAATGAGTGTGTTTCAATCAAAAGAAGAAGGATAGTATTATCAGGAGATGTTGCATAAGTCACATCAAACTACCCCAACAAGTAGCACTTACTGAATTATGTAGACAAGTCAATGCTAGTGTTAGGGTACCAATTGTGACAGGTTTGGTAGGGAAAAGGCCACAGTTGGAGAACTCTGTTAAAGACTACTTACTGGTTTGGCAGACAACAGGCCACAGTCATAGAGCTCTGGTAAAGACTGCTTACTGCTTACTCCTTGAATCCTATCTTTACTGGAATCCCTTTATTGAGTTGGCAGTCCTCCAAGGAGTCCAACTAAAGTGATTTTCTATCATGGGACGTGCTCATTTTAAATATTCTTGGACGCCAACTGATAGCTGTGCCATTTGCGGCCAAGCCCCTTCCACACCTATTGTGAAATAAGTATTGGTATTCATGCTAATGTGAGTATGCAGCTTACGACTGAGGTGTTCAAGGTTGATGAGTCGTATTCCACATGGTCAGCTAATTGTTGATATGAAAAATAAGTGTGTGATTAGGTACAAACAAAGCACACAACACATAAAAGCAGCTTATGTGGTCATTCTTGGCACTCAAGAGCAGAGCCTAGTGGCAAAACACAGTTAAGGCTACCACAAAGAGAAGCACTTATTCTTCCAGCAAAAAATGTATGCATCCATTTAAGGTAACTGTAATGTGAAGCTAGGAGAAAACACTTGTTCAGAAAAGCAACACAAAATGCTTGTAGTCGAGTGGCCATTAACAGCTACCCCAACAAAAAGCACTTACTGCACACAAAACCGGTCAATGCTTTTGTTACGGTTGCTGTTGTGACATGTAGGGACACATTAAAAAGTAGTTGCTGTAATTCAATGCAGAATCAGACCCCAACTTAATAGCACTTTCTGTGGCCTGATAAAAGAAAGGTGCTCAAGTTGAAGTAGAATTCAGCATGTTCTGGAAAGCAGAGAGCTAAGGAAATGACCTCTAAGTAAAACAGTTACGACTACCACAAAGAGAAGCACTTATGCGCTACGGATTCAAATAACGCCTCTGTTTGAAATAATGAGTGTGTTTCAATCAAAAGAAGAAGGATAGTATTATCAGGAGATGTTGCATAAGTCACGTCAAACTACCCCAACAAGTAGCACTTACTGAATTATGTAGACAAGTCAATGCTAGTGTTAGGGTACCAATTGTGGCAGGTTTGGTAGGGAAAAGGCCACAGTTGGAGATCTCTGGTAAAGACTACTTTCTGTTTTGGCAGACAACAGGCCACAACACATTAAAAATTAGTTGCTGTAATTCAATGCAGAATCAGACCCCAACTTAACAAGAACACAACACTTGAAAGCAGTTCATGTGGTCGTTCTTGGCACTCAAGAGCAGATCCTAGTGGCAAAACACAGTTAAGCCTACCCCAAAGAGAAGCACTTATTCATCCAGCAAAAAATGTATGCTTAACAAGAACACAACACTTGAAAGCAGTTCATGTAGTCGTTCTTGGCACTCAAGAGCAGATCCTAGTGGCAAAACACAGTTAAGCCTACCCCAAAGAGAAGCACTTATTCATCCAGCAAAAAATGTATGCTTCCATTTTAAGGTAACATTAATATGAAGCTAGGAGAAAACCCCTGTTCAGAAAAGCAACACAAAATGCTTTTCGTCAAGTGGCCATTAACAACTACCCCAACAACAAAAAAATTACTGCACACATAACTGGTCAATGCTTTTGTTAGGGATGCTGTTGTGACATGTAGGTACAAGTAGGGACACATTAAAAAGTAGTTGCTGTAATTCAATGCAGAATCAGACCCCAACTTAATAGCACTTTCTGTGGCCTGATAAAAGAAAGGTGCTCAAGTTGAAGTAGAATTCAGCATGTTCTGGAAAGCAGAGAGCTAAGGAAATGACCTCTAAGTAAAACAGTTACGACTACCGCAAAGAGAAGCACTTATGGGCTATGGATTCAAATAACGCTTCTATTTGAAATAATGAGTGTGTTTCAATCAAAAGAAGAAGGATAGTATTATCAGGAGATGTTGCATAAGTCACGTCAAACTACCCCAACAAGTAGCACTTACTGAATTATGTAGACAAGTCAATGCTAGTGTTAGGGTACCAATTGTGACAGGTTTGGTAGGGAAAAGGCCACAGTTGGAGATCTCTGGTAAAGACTACTTACTCGTTGGTAGACAACAGGCCACAGTCGTAGAGCTCTGGTAAAGACTGCTTACTGCTTACTCCTTGAATCCTATCTTTACTGGAACCCCTTTATTGAGTTGGCAGTCCTCCAAGGAGTCCAACTAAAGTGATTTTCTATCCTGGGACGTGCTCATTTTATATTTTATTGGACACCAACTGATAGCTGTGCCATTTGCGGCCAAGCCCCTTCCACACCTATTGTGAAATAAGTATTGATATTCATGCTAATGTGAGTATGCAGCTTACGACTGAGGTGCTCAAGGTTGATGAGTCGTATTCCACATGGTCAGCTAATTGTTGATCTGAAAAATAAGTGTGTGATTAGGTACAAACAAAGCACACAACACATAAAAGCAGCTTATGTGGTCGTTCTTGGCACTCAAGAGCAGAGCCTAGTGGCAAAACACAGTTAAGGCTACCCCAAAGAGAAGCACTTATTCTTCCAGCAAAAAATGTATGCTTCCATTTAAGGTGACTGTAACGTGAAGCTAGGAGAAAACACTTGTTCAGAAAAGCAACACAAAATGCTTGTAGTCGAGTGGCCATTAACAGCTACTCCAACAAAAAGCACTTACTTCACACAAAACCGGTCAATGCTTTTGTTACGGTTGCTGTTGTGACATGTAGGGAAACATTAAAAAGTAGATGCTGTAATTCAATGCAGAATCAGACCCCAACTTAATAGCACTTTCTGTGGCCTGATAAAAGAAAGGTGCTCAAGTTGAAGTAGAATTCAGCATGTTCTGGAAAGCAGAGAGCTAAGGAAATGACCTCTAAGTAAAACAGTTACGACTACTGCAAAGAGAAGCACTTATGCGCTGTGGATTCAAATAACACTTCTGTTTGAAGTAATGAGTGTGTTTCAATCAAAAGAAGAAGGATAGTATTATCAGGAGATGTTGCATAAGTCACATCAAACTACCCCAACAAGTAGCACTTACTGAATTATGTAGACAAGTCAATGCTAGTGTTAGGGTACCAATTGTGACAGGTTTGGTAGGGAAAAGGCCACAGTTGGAGATCTCCGGTAAAGACTACTTACTGGTTTGTTAGTTCATGTGGTCGTTCTTGGCACTCAAGAGCAGATCCTAGTGGCAAATCACAGTTAAGCCTACCCCAAAGAGAAGCACTTATTCATCCAGCAAAAAATGTATGCTTCCATTTAAGGTAACATTAATATGAAGCTAGGAGAAAACCCCTGTTCAGAAAAGCAACACAAAATGCTTGTCGTCAAGTGGCCATTAACAACTACCCCAACAAAAAAAATTACTGCACACATAACTGGTCAATGCTTTGTTAGGGTTGCTGTTGTGACATGTAGGTACAAGTAGGGACACATTAAAAAGTAGTTGCTGTAATTCAATGCAGAATCAGACCCCAACTTAATAGCACTTTCTGTGGCCTGATAACAGAAAGGTGCTCAAGTTGAAGTAGAATTCAGCATGTTCTGGAAAGCAGAGAGCTAAGGAAATGACCTCTAAGTAAAACAGTTACGACTACCGCAAAGAGAAGCACTTATGGGCTATGGATTCAAATAACGCTTCTGTTTGAAATAATGAGTGTGTTTCAATCAAAAGAAGAAGGATAGTATTATCAGGAGATGTTGCATAAGTCACGTCAAACTACCCCAACAAGTAGCACTTACTGAATTATGTAGACAAGTCAATGCTAGTGTTAGGGTACCAATTGTGACAGGTTTGGTAGGGAAAATGCCACAGTTGGAGATCTCTGGTAAAGACTACTTACTGGTTTGGTAGACAACAGGCCACAGTCGTAGAGCTCTGGTAAAAACTGCTTACTGCTTACTCCTTGAATCCCCTTTATTGAGTTGGCAGTCCTCCAAGGAGTCCAACTAAAGTGATTTTCTATCCTGGGACGTGCTCATTTTAAATATTCTTGGACACCAACTTGATAGCTGTGCCATTTGCGGCCAAGCCCCTTCCACACCTATTGTGAAATAAGTATTGATATTCATGCTAATGTGAGTATGCAGCTTACGACTGAGGTGCTCAAGGTTGATGAGTCGTATTCCACATGGTCAGCTAATTGTTGATATGAAAAATAAGTGTGTGATTAGGTACAAACAAAGCACACAACACATAAAAACAGCTTAGTGGCAAAACACAGTTAAAAACTACCCCAAACAGAAGCACTTATTCATCCAGCAAAAAATGTATGCTTCAATTTAAGGTACATTTAATGTGAAGCTAGTATAAAACCCCAGTTCAGCAACACAAAATGCTTGTGGCTATTAACAGCTACCCCAACAAAAAGCACTTACTGCACAATACCGGTCAATGCATTTGTTAGGGTTGCTGTTGTGACATGTAGGGACACATTCAAAAGTAGTTGCTGTAATTCAATGCAGAATCGGACCCCAACTTAATAGCACTTTCTGTGGCCTGATAAAAGAAAGGTGCTCAAGTTGAAGTAGAATTCAGCATGTTCTGGAAAGCAGAGAGCTAAGGAAATGACCTCGAAGTAAAACAGTTACGACTACCGCAAAGAGAAGCACTTATGCTCTATGGATTCAAATAACGCCTCTGTTTGAAATAATTAGTGTGTTTCAATCAAAAGAAGAAGGATAGTATTATCAGGAGATGTTGCATAAGTCACGTCAAACTACCCCAACAAGTAGCACTTACTGAATTATGTAGACAATTCAATGCTAGTGTTAGGGTACCAATTGTGAGAGGTTTGGTAGGGAAAATGCCACAGTTGGAGATCTCTGGTAAAGACTACTTACTGGTTTGGTAGACAACAGGCCACAGTCGTAGAGCTCTGGTAAAAACTGCTTACTGCTTACTCCTTGAATCCCCTTTATTGAGTTGGCAGTCCTCCAAGGAGTCCAACTAAAGTGATTTTCTCTCCTGGGACGTGCTCATTTTAAATATTCTTGGACACCAACTTGATAGCTGTGCCATTTGCGGCCAAGCCCCTTCCACACCTATTGTGAAATAAGTATTGATATTCATGCTAATGTGAGTATGCAGCTTACGACTGAGGTGCTCAAGGTTGATGAGTCGTATTCCACATGGTCAGCTAATTGTTGATATGAAAAATAAGTGTGTGATTAGGTACAAACAAAGCACACAACACATAAAAGCAGCTTATGTGGTCGTTCTTGGCACTCAAGAGCAGAGCCTAGTGGCAAAACACAGTTAAGGCTACCCCAAAGAGAAGCACTTATTCTTCCAGCAAAAAATGTATGCTTCCATTTAAGGTAACTGTAACGTGAAGCTAGGAGAAAACACTTGTTCAGAAAAGCAACACAAAATGCTTGTAGTCGAGTGGCCATTAACAGCTACTCCAACAAAAAGCACTTACTTCACACAAAACCGGTCAATGCTTTTGTTACGGTTGCTGTTGTGACATGTAGGGAAACATTAAAAAGTAGATGCTGTAATTCAATGCAGAATCAGACCCCAACTTAATAGCACTTTCTGTGGCCTGATAAAAGAAAGGTGCTCAAGTTGAAGTAGAATTCAGCATGTTCTGGAAAGCAGAGAGCTAAGGAAATGACCTCTAAGTAAAACAGTTACGACTACTGCAAAGAGAAGCACTTATGCGCTGTGGATTCAAATAACACTTCTGTTTGAAGTAATGAGTGTGTTTCAATCAAAAGAAGAAGGATAGTATTATCAGGAGATGTTGCAGAAGTCACGTCAAACTAACCCAACAAGTAGCACTTACTGAATTATGTAGACAAGTCAATGCTAGTGTTAGGGTACCAATTGTGACAGGTTTGGTAGGGAAAATGCCACAGTTGGAGATCTCTGGTAAAGACTACTTACTGGTTTGGTAGACAACAGGCCACAGTCGTAGAGCTCTGGTAAAAACTGCTTACTGCTTACTCCTTGAATCCCCTTTATTGAGTTGGCAGTCCTCCAAGGAGTCCAACTAAAGTGATTTTCTATCCTGGGACGTGCTCATTTTAAATATTCTTGGACACCAACTTGATAGCTGTGCCATTTGCGGCCAAGCCCCTTCCACACCTATTGTGAAATAAGTATTGATATTCATGCTAATGTGAGTATGCAGCTTACGACTGAGGTGCTCAAGGTTGATGAGTCGTATTCCACATGGTCAGCTAATTGTTGATATGAAAAATAAGTGTGTGATTAGGTACAAACAAAGCACACAACACATAAAAGCAGCTTATGTGGTCGTTCTTGGCACTCAAGAGCAGAGCCTAGTGGCAAAACACAGTTAAGGCTACCCCAAAGAGAAGCACTTATTCTTCCAGCAAAAAATGTATGCTTCCATTTAAGGTAACTGTAACGTGAAGCTAGGAGAAAACACTTGTTCAGAAAAGCAACACAAAATGCTTGTAGTCGAGTGGCCATTAACAGCTACTCCAACAAAAAGCACTTACTGCACACAAAACCGGTCAATGCTTTTGTTACGGTTGCTGTTGTGACATGTAGGGAAACATTAAAAAGTAGATGCTGTAATTCAATGCAGAATCAGACCCCAACTTAATAGCACTTTCTGTGGCCTGATAAAAGAAAGGTGCTCAAGTTGAAGTAGAATTCAGCATGTTCTGGAAAGCAGAGAGCTAAGGAAATGACCTCTAATGAAAGCTAACTAATGAAAGCAGCATATGTGGTCGTTCTTGACACTCAAGAGCAGATCCTAGTGGCAAAACACAGTTAAGGCTACCCCAAAGAATAGCACTTATTCATCCAGCAAAAAATGTATGCCATTTAAGGTAACTTTAATATGAAGCTAGTATAAAACCCCAGTTCAGCAACACAAAATGCTTGTGGCTATTAACAACTACCCCAACAAAAAGCACTTACTGCACAATACCGGTCAATGCTTTTGTTACGGTTGCTTTTGTGACATGTAGGGACACATTAAAAAGTAGATGCTGTAATTCAATGCAGAATCAGACCCCAACTTAATAGCACTTTCTGTGGCCTGATAACAGAAAGGTGCTCAAGTTGAAGTAGAATTCAGCATGTTCTGGAAAGCAGAGAGCTAAGGAAATGACCTCTAAGTAAAACAGTTACGACTACTGCAAAGAGAAGCACTTATGCGCTACGGATTCAAATAACGCCTCTGTTTGAAATAATGAGTGTGTTTCAATCAAAAGAAGAAGGATAGTATTATCAGGAGATGTTGCATAAGTCACATCAAACTACCCCAACAAGTAGCACTTACTGAATTATGTAGACAAGTCAATGCTAGTGTTAGGGTACCAATTGTGACAGGTTTGGTAGGGAAAAGGCCACAGTTGGAGAACTCTGTTAAAGACTACTTACTGGTTTGGCAGACAACAGGCCACAGTCATAGAGCTCTGGTAAAGACTGCTTACTGCTTACTCCTTGAATCCTATCTTTACTGGAATCCCTTTATTGAGTTGGCAGTCCTCCAAGGAGTCCAACTAAAGTGATTTTCTATCATGGGACGTGCTCATTTTAAATATTCTTGGACGCCAACTGATAGCTGTGCCATTTGCGGCCAAGCCCCTTCCACACCTATTGTGAAATAAGTATTGGTATTCATGCTAATGTGAGTATGCAGCTTACGACTGAGGTGTTCAAGGTTGATGAGTCGTATTCCACATGGTCAGCTAATTGTTGATATGAAAAATAAGTGTGTGATTAGGTACAAACAAAGCACACAACACATAAAAGCAGCTTATGTGGTCATTCTTGGCACTCAAGAGCAGAGCCTAGTGGCAAAACACAGTTAAGGCTACCACAAAGAGAAGCACTTATTCTTCCAGCAAAAAATGTATGCATCCATTTAAGGTAACTGTAATGTGAAGCTAGGAGAAAACACTTGTTCAGAAAAGCAACACAAAATGCTTGTAGTCGAGTGGCCATTAACAGCTACCCCAACAAAAAGCACTTACTGCACACAAAACCGGTCAATGCTTTTGTTACGGTTGCTGTTGTGACATGTAGGGACACATTAAAAAGTAGTTGCTGTAATTCAATGCAGAATCAGACCCCAACTTAATAGCACTTTCTGTGGCCTGATAAAAGAAAGGTGCTCAAGTTGAAGTAGAATTCAGCATGTTCTGGAAAGCAGAGAGCTAAGGAAATGACCTCTAAGTAAAACAGTTACGACTACCACAAAGAGAAGCACTTATGCGCTACGGATTCAAATAACGCCTCTGTTTGAAATAATGAGTGTGTTTCAATCAAAAGAAGAAGGATAGTATTATCAGGAGATGTTGCATAAGTCACGTCAAACTACCCCAACAAGTAGCACTTACTGAATTATGTAGACAAGTCAATGCTAGTGTTAGGGTACCAATTGTGGCAGGTTTGGTAGGGAAAAGGCCACAGTTGGAGATCTCTGGTAAAGACTACTTTCTGTTTTGGCAGACAACAGGCCACAACACATTAAAAATTAGTTGCTGTAATTCAATGCAGAATCAGACCCCAACTTAACAAGAACACAACACTTGAAAGCAGTTCATGTGGTCGTTCTTGGCACTCAAGAGCAGATCCTAGTGGCAAAACACAGTTAAGCCTACCCCAAAGAGAAGCACTTATTCATCCAGCAAAAAATGTATGCTTAACAAGAACACAACACTTGAAAGCAGTTCATGTAGTCGTTCTTGGCACTCAAGAGCAGATCCTAGTGGCAAAACACAGTTAAGCCTACCCCAAAGAGAAGCACTTATTCATCCAGCAAAAAATGTATGCTTCCATTTTAAGGTAACATTAATATGAAGCTAGGAGAAAACCCCTGTTCAGAAAAGCAACACAAAATGCTTTTCGTCAAGTGGCCATTAACAACTACCCCAACAACAAAAAAATTACTGCACACATAACTGGTCAATGCTTTTGTTAGGGATGCTGTTGTGACATGTAGGTACAAGTAGGGACACATTAAAAAGTAGTTGCTGTAATTCAATGCAGAATCAGACCCCAACTTAATAGCACTTTCTGTGGCCTGATAAAAGAAAGGTGCTCAAGTTGAAGTAGAATTCAGCATGTTCTGGAAAGCAGAGAGCTAAGGAAATGACCTCTAAGTAAAACAGTTACGACTACCGCAAAGAGAAGCACTTATGGGCTATGGATTCAAATAACGCTTCTGTTTGAAATAATGAGTGTGTTTCAATCAAAAGAAGAAGGATAGTATTATCAGGAGATGTTGCATAAGTCACGTCAAACTACCCCAACAAGTAGCACTTACTGAATTATGTAGACAAGTCAATGCTAGTGTTAGGGTACCAATTGTGACAGGTTTGGTAGGGAAAAGGCCACAGTTGGAGATCTCTGGTAAAGACTACTTACTCGTTGGTAGACAACAGGCCACAGTCGTAGAGCTCTGGTAAAGACTGCTTACTGCTTACTCCTTGAATCCTATCTTTACTGGAACCCCTTTATTGAGTTGGCAGTCCTCCAAGGAGTCCAACTAAAGTGATTTTCTATCCTGGGACGTGCTCATTTTATATTTTATTGGACACCAACTGATAGCTGTGCCATTTGCGGCCAAGCCCCTTCCACACCTATTGTGAAATAAGTATTGATATTCATGCTAATGTGAGTATGCAGCTTACGACTGAGGTGCTCAAGGTTGATGAGTCGTATTCCACATGGTCAGCTAATTGTTGATCTGAAAAATAAGTGTGTGATTAGGTACAAACAAAGCACACAACACATAAAAGCAGCTTATGTGGTCGTTCTTGGCACTCAAGAGCAGAGCCTAGTGGCAAAACACAGTTAAGGCTACCCCAAAGAGAAGCACTTATTCTTCCAGCAAAAAATGTATGCTTCCATTTAAGGTGACTGTAACGTGAAGCTAGGAGAAAACACTTGTTCAGAAAAGCAACACAAAATGCTTGTAGTCGAGTGGCCATTAACAGCTACTCCAACAAAAAGCACTTACTTCACACAAAACCGGTCAATGCTTTTGTTACGGTTGCTGTTGTGACATGTAGGGAAACATTAAAAAGTAGATGCTGTAATTCAATGCAGAATCAGACCCCAACTTAATAGCACTTTCTGTGGCCTGATAAAAGAAAGGTGCTCAAGTTGAAGTAGAATTCAGCATGTTCTGGAAAGCAGAGAGCTAAGGAAATGACCTCTAAGTAAAACAGTTACGACTACTGCAAAGAGAAGCACTTATGCGCTGTGGATTCAAATAACACTTCTGTTTGAAGTAATGAGTGTGTTTCAATCAAAAGAAGAAGGATAGTATTATCAGGAGATGTTGCATAAGTCACATCAAACTACCCCAACAAGTAGCACTTACTGAATTATGTAGACAAGTCAATGCTAGTGTTAGGGTACCAATTGTGACAGGTTTGGTAGGGAAAAGGCCACAGTTGGAGATCTCCGGTAAAGACTACTTACTGGTTTGTTAGTTCATGTGGTCGTTCTTGGCACTCAAGAGCAGATCCTAGTGGCAAATCACAGTTAAGCCTACCCCAAAGAGAAGCACTTATTCATCCAGCAAAAAATGTATGCTTCCATTTAAGGTAACATTAATATGAAGCTAGGAGAAAACCCCTGTTCAGAAAAGCAACACAAAATGCTTGTCGTCAAGTGGCCATTAACAACTACCCCAACAAAAAAAATTACTGCACACATAACTGGTCAATGCTTTGTTAGGGTTGCTGTTGTGACATGTAGGTACAAGTAGGGACACATTAAAAAGTAGTTGCTGTAATTCAATGCAGAATCAGACCCCAACTTAATAGCACTTTCTGTGGCCTGATAACAGAAAGGTGCTCAAGTTGAAGTAGAATTCAGCATGTTCTGGAAAGCAGAGAGCTAAGGAAATGACCTCTAAGTAAAACAGTTACGACTACCGCAAAGAGAAGCACTTATGGGCTATGGATTCAAATAACGCTTCTGTTTGAAATAATGAGTGTGTTTCAATCAAAAGAAGAAGGATAGTATTATCAGGAGATGTTGCATAAGTCACGTCAAACTACCCCAACAAGTAGCACTTACTGAATTATGTAGACAAGTCAATGCTAGTGTTAGGGTACCAATTGTGACAGGTTTGGTAGGGAAAATGCCACAGTTGGAGATCTCTGGTAAAGACTACTTACTGGTTTGGTAGACAACAGGCCACAGTCGTAGAGCTCTGGTAAAAACTGCTTACTGCTTACTCCTTGAATCCCCTTTATTGAGTTGGCAGTCCTCCAAGGAGTCCAACTAAAGTGATTTTCTATCCTGGGACGTGCTCATTTTAAATATTCTTGGACACCAACTTGATAGCTGTGCCATTTGCGGCCAAGCCCCTTCCACACCTATTGTGAAATAAGTATTGATATTCATGCTAATGTGAGTATGCAGCTTACGACTGAGGTGCTCAAGGTTGATGAGTCGTATTCCACATGGTCAGCTAATTGTTGATATGAAAAATAAGTGTGTGATTAGGTACAAACAAAGCACACAACACATAAAAGCAGCTTAGTGGCAAAACACAGTTAAAAACTACCCCAAACAGAAGCACTTATTCATCCAGCAAAAAATGTATGCTTCAATTTAAGGTACATTTAATGTGAAGCTAGTATAAAACCCCAGTTCAGCAACACAAAATGCTTGTGGCTATTAACAGCTACCCCAACAAAAAGCACTTACTGCACAATACCGGTCAATGCATTTGTTAGGGTTGCTGTTGTGACATGTAGGGACACATTAAAAAGTAGTTGCTGTAATTCAATGCAGAATCGGACCCCAACTTAATAGCACTTTCTGTGGCCTGATAAAAGAAAGGTGCTCAAGTTGAAGTAGAATTCAGCATGTTCTGGAAAGCAGAGAGCTAAGGAAATGACCTCTAAGTAAAACAGTTACGACTACCGCAAAGAGAAGCACTTATGCGCTATGGATTCAAATAATGCTTCTGTTTGAAATAATGAGTGAGTTTCAATCAAAATAAGAAGGAAAGTATTATCAGGAGATGTTGCATAAGTCACGTCAAACTACCCCAACAAGTAGCACTTACTGAATTATGTAGACAATTCAATGCTAGTGTTAGGGTACCAAGTGTGACAGGTTTGGTAGGGAAAAGGCCACAGATGGAAATCTCTGGTAAAGACTACTTACTGGTTTGGCAGACAACAGGCCACAGTCGTAGAGCTCTGGTAAAGACTGCTTATTGCTTACTCCTTGAATCCCCTTTATTGAGTTGGCAGTCCTCCAAGGAGTCCAACTAAAGTGATTTTCTATCCTGGGACATGCTCATTTTAAATATTCTTGGACACCAACTGATAGCTGTGCCATTTGCAGCCAAGCCCCTTCCACACCTATTGTGAAATAAGTATTGGTCTTCATGCTAATGTGAGTATGCAGCTTACGACTGAGGTGCTCAAGGTTGATGAGTCGTATTCCACATTGTCAGCTAATTGTTGATATGAAAAAGAAGTGTGTGATTAGGTACAAACAAAGCACACAACACATAAAAGCAGCTTAGTGGCAAAACACAGTTAAAAACTACCCCAAACAGAAGCACTTATTCATCCAGCAAAAAATGTATGCTTCAATTTAAGGTACATTTAATGTGAAGCTAGTATAAAACCCCAGTTCAGCAACACAAAATGCTTGTGGCTATTAACAGCTACCCCAACAAAAAGCACTTACTGCACAATACCGGTCAATGCATTTGTTAGGGTTGCTGTTGTGACATGTAGGGACACATTCAAAAGTAGTTGCTGTAATTCAATGCAGAATCGGACCCCAACTTAATAGCACTTTCTGTGGCCTGATAAAAGAAAGGTGCTCAAGTTGAAGTAGAATTCAGCATGTTCTGGAAAGCAGAGAGCTAAGGAAATGACCTCTAAGTAAAACAGTTACGACTACCGCAAAGAGAAGCACTTATGCGCTATGGATTCAAATAATGCTTCTGTTTGAAATAATGAGTGAGTTTCAATCAAAATAAGAAGGAAAGTATTATAAGGAGATGTTGCATAAGTCACGTCAAACTACCCCAACAAGTAGCACTTACTGAATTATGTAGACAAGTCAATGCTAGTGTTAGGGTAACAATTGTGACAGGTTTGGTAGGGAAAAGGCCACAGTTGGAGATCTCTGGTAAAGACTACTTACTCGTTTGGTAGACAACAGGCCACAGTCGTAGAGCTCTGGTAAAGACTGCTTACTGCTTACTCCTTGAATCCTATCTTTACTGGAACCCCTTTATTGAGTTGGCAGTCCTCCAAGGAGTCCAACTAAAGTGATTTTCTATCCTGGGACGTGCTCATTTTAAATATTCTTGGACGCCAACTGATAGCTGTGCCATTTGCGGCCAAGCCCCTTCCACACCTATTGTGAAATAAGTATTGGTATTCATGCTAATGTGAGTATGCAGCTTACGACTGAGGTGCTCAAGGTTGATGAGTCGTATTCCACATTGTCAGCTAATTGTTGATATGAAAAAGAAGTGTGTGATTAGGTAAAAACAATGCATACAACACATGAAAGCAGCATATGTGGTCGTTCTTGACACTCAAGAGCAGATCCTAGTGGCAAAACACAGTTAAGGCTACCCCAAAGAGAAGCACTTATTCATCCAGCAAAAAATGTATGCTTCCATTTAAGGTAACTTTAATATGAAGCTAGTATAAAACCCCAGTTCAGCAACACAAAATGCTTGTGGCTATTAACAGCTACCCCAACAAAAAGCACTTACTGCACAATACCGGTCAATGCTTTTGTTACGGTTGCTGTTGTGACATGTAGGGACACATTAAAAAGTAGTTGCTGTAATTCAATGCAGAATCAGACCCCAACTTAATAGCACTTTCTGTGGCCTGATAAAAGAAAGGTGCTCAAGTTGAAGTAGAATTCAGCATGTTCTGGAAAGCAGAGAGCTAAGGAAATGACCTCTAAGTAAAACAGTTACGACTACTGCAAAGAGAAGCACTTATGGGCTATGGATTCAAATAACGCTTCTGTTTGAAATAATGAGTGTGTTTCAATCAAAAGAAGAAGGATAGTATTATCAGGAGATGTTGCATAAGTCACGTCAAACTACCCCAACAAGTAGCACTTACTGAATTATGTAGACAAGTCAATGCTAGTGTTAGGGTACCAAGTGTGACAGGTTTGGTAGGGAAAAGGCCACAGATGGAAATCTCTGGTAAAGACTACTTACTGGTTTGGCAGACAACAGGCCACAGTCGTAGAGCTCTGGTAAAGACTGCTTACTGCTTACTCCTTGAATCCTATCTTTACTGGAACCCCTTTATTGAGTTGGCAGTCCTCCAAGGAGTCCAAATAAAGTGATTTTCTATCATGGGACGTGCTCATTTTAAATATTCTTGGACACCAACTGATAGCTGAACCATTTCCGGCCAAGCCCCTTCCACACCTATTGTGAATTTAGTATTGGTCTTCATGCTAATGTGAGTATGCAGCTTACGACTGAGGTGCTCAAGGTTGATGAGTCGTATTCCACATTGTCAGCTAATTGTTGATATGAAAAAGAAGTGTGTGATTAGGGAGAAACAATGCACACAACACATAAAAGCAGCATATGTGGTCATTCTTGGCACTCAAGAGCAGAGCCTAGTGGCAAAACACAGTTAAGGCTACCCCAAAGAGAAGCACTTATTCTTCCAGCAAAAAATGTATGCTTCCATTTAAGGTAACTGTAACGTGAAGCTAGGAGAAAACACTTGTTCAGAAAAGCAACACAAAATGCTTGTAGTCGAGTGGCCATTAACAGCTACTCCAACAAAAAGCACTTACTTCACACAAAACCGGTCAATGCTTTTGTTACGGTTGCTGTTGTGACATGTAGGGAAACATTAAAAAGTAGATGCTGTAATTCAATGCAGAATCAGACCCCAACTTAATAGCACTTTCTGTGGCCTGATAAAAGAAAGGTGCTCAAGTTGAAGTAGAATTCAGCATGTTCTGGAAAGCAGAGAGCTAAGGAAATGACCTCTAAGTAAAACAGTTACGACTACTGCAAAGAGAAGCACTTATGGGCTATGGATTCAAATAACGCTTCTGTTTGAAATAATGAGTGTGTTTCAATCAAAAGAAGAAGGATAGTATTATCAGGAGATGTTGCATAAGTCACGTCAAACTACCCCAACAAGTAGCACTTACTGAATTATGTAGACAAGTCAATGCTAGTGTTAGGGTACCAATTGTGACAAGTTTGGTAGGGAAAAGGCCACCGTTGGAGATCTCTGGTAAAGACTACTTACTGGTTTGGCAGACAACAGGCCACAGTCGTAGAGCTCTGGTAAAGACTGCTTACTGCTTACTCCTTGAATCCCCTTTATTGAGTTGGCAGTCCTCCAAGGAGTCCAACTAAAGTGATTTTCTATCCTGGGACGTGCTCATTTTAAATATTCTTGGACACCAACTGATAGCTGTGCCATTTGCAGCCAAGCCCCTTCCACACCTATTGTGAAATAAGTATTGGTCTTCATGCTAATGTGAGTATGCAGCTTACGACTGAGGTGCTCAAGGTTGATGAGTCGTATTCCACATGGTCAGCTAATTGTTGATATGAAAAATAAGTGTGTGATTAGGTACAAACAAAGCACACAACACATAAAAGCAGCTTATGTGGTCGTTCTTGGCACTCAAGAGCAGAGCCTAGTGGCAAAACACAGTTAAGGCTACCCCAAAGAGAAGCACTTATTCTTCCAGCAAAAAATGTATGCTTCCATTTAAGGTAACTGTAACGTGAAGCTAGGAGAAAACACTTGTTCAGAAAAGCAACACAAAATGCTTGTAGTCGAGTGGCCATTAACAGCTACTCCAACAAAAAGCACTTACTGCACACAAAACCTGTCAATGCTTTTGTTACGGTTGCTGTTGTGACATGTAGGGAAACATTAAAAAGTAGATGCTGTAATTCAATGCAGAATCAGACCCCAACTTAATAGCACTTTCTGTGGCCTGATAAAAGAAAGGTGCTCAAGTTGAAGTAGAATTCAGCATGTTCTGGAAAGCAGAGAGCTAAGGAAATGACCTCTAAGTAAAACAGTTACGACTACTGCAAAGAGAAGCACTTATGCGCTGTGGATTCAAATAACACTTCTGTTTGAAGTAATGAGTGTGTTTCAATCAAAAGAAGAAGGATAGTATTATCAGGAGATGTTGCATAAGTCACATCAAACTACCCCAACAAGTAGCACTTACTGAATTATGTAGACAAGTCAATGCTAGTGTTAGGGTACCAATTGTGACAGGTTTGGTAGGGAAAAGGCCACAGTTGGAGATCTCCGGTAAAGACTACTTACTGGTTTGTTAGTTCATGTGGTCGTTCTTGGCACTCAAGAGCAGATCCTAGTGGCAAATCACAGTTAAGCCTACCCCAAAGAGAAGCACTTATTCATCCAGCAAAAAATGTATGCTTCCATTTAAGGTAACATTAATATGAAGCTAGGAGAAAACCCCTGTTCAGAAAAGCAACACAAAATGCTTGTCGTCAAGTGGCCATTAACAACTACCCCAACAAAAAAAATTACTGCACACATAACTGGTCAATGCTTTGTTAGGGTTGCTGTTGTGACATGTAGGTACAAGTAGGGACACATTAAAAAGTAGTTGCTGTAATTCAATGCAGAATCAGACCCCAACTTAATAGCACTTTCTGTGGCCTGATAACAGAAAGGTGCTCAAGTTGAAGTAGAATTCAGCATGTTCTGGAAAGCAGAGAGCTAAGGAAATGACCTCTAAGTAAAACAGTTACGACTACCGCAAAGAGAAGCACTTATGGGCTATGGATTCAAATAACGCTTCTGTTTGAAATAATGAGTGTGTTTCAATCAAAAGAAGAAGGATAGTATTATCAGGAGATGTTGCATAAGTCACGTCAAACTACCCCAACAAGTAGCACTTACTGAATTATGTAGACAAGTCAATGCTAGTGTTAGGGTACCAATTGTGAGAGGTTTGGTAGGGAAAATGCCACAGTTGGAGATCTCTGGTAAAGACTACTTACTGGTTTGGTAGACAACAGGCCACAGTCGTAGAGCTCTGGTAAAAACTGCTTACTGCTTACTCCTTGAATCCCCTTTATTGAGTTGGCAGTCCTCCAAGGAGTCCAACTAAAGTGATTTTCTATCCTGGGACGTGCTCATTTTAAATATTCTTGGACACCAACTTGATAGCTGTGCCATTTGCGGCCAAGCCCCTTCCACACCTATTGTGAAATAAGTATTGATATTCATGCTAATGTGAGTATGCAGCTTACGACTGAGGTGCTCAAGGTTGATGAGTCGTATTCCACATGGTCAGCTAATTGTTGATATGAAAAATAAGTGTGTGATTAGGTACAAACAAAGCACACAACACATAAAAGCAGCTTATGTGGTCGTTCTTGGCACTCAAGAGCAGAGCCTAGTGGCAAAACACAGTTAAGGCTACCCCAAAGAGAAGCACTTATTCTTCCAGCAAAAAATGTATGCTTCCATTTAAGGTAACTGTAACGTGAAGCTAGGAGAAAACACTTGTTCAGAAAAGCAACACAAAATGCTTGTAGTCGAGTGGCCATTAACAGCTACTCCAACAAAAAGCACTTACTTCACACAAAACCGGTCAATGCTTTTGTTACGGTTGCTGTTGTGACATGTAGGGAAACATTAAAAAGTAGATGCTGTAATTCAATGCAGAATCAGACCCCAACTTAATAGCACTTTCTGTGGCCTGATAAAAGAAAGGTGCTCAAGTTGAAGTAGAATTCAGCATGTTCTGGAAAGCAGAGAGCTAAGGAAATGACCTCTAAGTAAAACAGTTACGACTACTGCAAAGAGAAGCACTTATGGGCTATGGATTCAAATAACGCTTCTGTTTGAAATAATGAGTGTGTTTCAATCAAAAGAAGAAGGATAGTATTATCAGGAGATGTTGCATAAGTCACGTCAAACTACCCCAACAAGTAGCACTTACTGAATTATGTAGACAAGTCAATGCTAGTGTTAGGGTACCAATTGTGACAAGTTTGGTAGGGAAAAGGCCACCGTTGGAGATCTCTGGTAAAGACTACTTACTGGTTTGGCAGACAACAGGCCACAGTCGTAGAGCTCTGGTAAAGACTGCTTACTGCTTACTCCTTGAATCCCCTTTATTGAGTTGGCAGTCCTCCAAGGAGTCCAACTAAAGTGATTTTCTATCCTGGGACGTGCTCATTTTAAATATTCTTGGACACCAACTGATAGCTGTGCCATTTGCAGCCAAGCCCCTTCCACACCTATTGTGAAATAAGTATTGGTCTTCATGCTAATGTGAGTATGCAGCTTACGACTGAGGTGCTCAAGGTTGATGAGTCGTATTCCACATGGTCAGCTAATTGTTGATATGAAAAATAAATGTGTGATTAGGTACAAACAAAGCACACAACACATAAAAGCAGCTTATGTGGTCGTTCTTGGCACTCAAGAGCAGAGCCTAGTGGCAAAACACAGTTAAGGCTACCCCAAAGAGAAGCACTTATTCTTCCAGCAAAAAATGTATGCTTCCATTTAAGGTAACTGTAACGTGAAGCTAGGAGAAAACACTTGTTCAGAAAAGCAACACAAAATGCTTGTAGTCGAGTAGCCATTAACAGCTACTCCAACAAAAAGCACTTACTGCACACAAAACCGGTCAATGCTTTTGTTACGGTTGCTGTTGTGACATGTAGGTACAAGTAGGGACACATTAAAAAGTAGTTGCTGTAATTCAATGCAGAATCAGACCCCAACTTAATAGCACTTTCTGTGGCCTGATAACAGAAAGGTGCTCAAGTTGAAGTAGAATTCAGCATGTTCTGGAAAGCAGAGAGCTAAGGAAATGACCTCTAAGTAAAACAGTTACGACTACCGCAAAGAGAAGCACTTATGGGCTATGGATTCAAATAACGCTTCTGTTTGAAATAATGAGTGTGTTTCAATCAAAAGAAGAAGGATAGTATTATCAGGAGATGTTGCATAAGTCACGTCAAACTACCCCAACAAGTAGCACTTACTGAATTATGTAGACAAGTCAATGCTAGTGTTAGGGTACCAATTGTGACAGGTTTGGTAGGGAAAAGGCCACAGTTGGAGATCTCTGGTAAAGACTACTTACTGGTTTGGTAGACAACAGGCCACAGTCGTAGAGCTCTGGTAAAAACTGCTTACTGCTTACTCATTGAATCCCCTTTATTGAGTTGGCAGTCCTCCAAGGAGTCCAACTAAAGTGATTTTCTATCCTGGGACGTGCTCATTTTAAATATTCTTGGACACCAACTTGATAGCTGTGCCATTTGCGGCCAAGCCCCTTCCACACCTATTGTGAAATAAGTATTGATATTCATGCTAATGTGAGTATGCAGCTTACGACTGAGGTGCTCAAGGTTGATGAGTCGTATTCCACATGGTCAGCTAATTGTTGATATGAAAAATAAGTGTGTGATTAGGTACAAACAAAGCACACAACACATAAAAGCAGCTTATGTGGTCGTTCTTGGCACTCAAGAGCAGAGCCTAGTGGCAAAACACAGTTAAGGCTACCCCAAAGAGAAGCACTTATTCTTCCAGCAAAAAATGTATGCTTCCATTTAAGGTAACTGTAACGTGAAGCTAGGAGAAAACACTTGTTCAGAAAAGCAACACAAAATGCTTGTAGTCGAGTAGCCATTAACAGCTACTCCAACAAAAAGCACTTACTGCACACAAAACCGGTCAATGCTTTTGTTACGGTTGCTGTTGTGACATGTAGGTACAAGTAGGGACACATTAAAAAGTAGTTGCTGTAATTCAATGCAGAATCAGACCCCAACTTAATAGCACTTTCTGTGGCCTGATAACAGAAAGGTGCTCAAGTTGAAGTAGAATTCAGCATGTTCTGGAAAGCAGAGAGCTAAGGAAATGACCTCTAAGTAAAACAGTTACGACTACCGCAAAGAGAAGCACTTATGGGCTATGGATTCAAATAACGCTTCTGTTTGAAATAATGAGTGTGTTTCAATCAAAAGAAGAAGGATAGTATTATCAGGAGATGTTGCATAAGTCACGTCAAACTACCCCAACAAGTAGCACTTACTGAATTATGTAGACAAGTCAATGCTAGTGTTAGGGTACCAATTGTGACAGGTTTGGTAGGGAAAAGGCCACAGTTGGAGATCTCTGGTAAAGACTACTTACTGGTTTGGTAGACAACAGGCCACAGTCGTAGAGCTCTGGTAAAAACTGCTTACTGCTTACTCCTTGAATCCCCTTTATTGAGTTGGCAGTCCTCCAAGGAGTCCAACTAAAGTGATTTTCTATCCTGGGACGTGCTCATTTTAAATATTCTTGGACACCAACTTGATAGCTGTGCCATTTGCGGCCAAGCCCCTTCCACACCTATTGTGAAATAAGTATTGATATTCATGCTAATGTGAGTATGCAGCTTACGACTGAGGTGCTCAAGGTTGATGAGTCGTATTCCACATGGTCAGCTAATTGTTGATATGAAAAATAAGTGTGTGATTAGGTACAAACAAAGCACACAACACATAAAAGCAGCTTATGTGGTCGTTCTTGGCACTCAAGAGCAGAGCCTAGTGGCAAAACACAGTTAAGGCTACCCCAAAGAGAAGCACTTATTCTTCCAGCAAAAAATGTATGCTTCCATTTAAGGTAACTGTAACGTGAAGCTAGGAGAAAACACTTGTTCAGAAAAGCAACACAAAATGCTTGTAGTCGAGTGGCCATTAACAGCTACTCCAACAAAAAGCACTTACTGCACACAAAACCGGTCAATGCTTTTGTTACGGTTGCTGTTGTGACATGTAGGGAAACATTAAAAAGTAGATGCTGTAATTCAATGCAGAATCAGACCCCAACTTAATAGCACTTTCTGTGGCCTGATAAAAGAAAGGTGCTCAAGTTGAAGTAGAATTCAGCATGTTCTGGAAAGCAGAGAGCTAAGGAAATGACCTCTAAGTAAAACAGTTACGACTACTGCAAAGAGAAGCACTTATGCGCTGTGGATTCAAATAACACTTCTGTTTGAAGTAATGAGTGTGTTTCAATCAAAAGAAGAAGGATAGTATTATCAGGAGATGTTGCATAAGTCACATCAAACTACCCCAACAAGTAGCACTTACTGAATTATGTAGACAAGTCAATGCTAGTGTTAGGGTACCAATTGTGAGAGGTTTGGTAGGGAAAAGGCCACAGTTGGAGATCTCTGGTAAAGACTACTTACTGGTTTGGTAGACAACAGGCCACAGTCGTAGAGCTCTGGTAAAAACTGCTTACTGCTTACTCCTTGAATCCCCTTTATTGAGTTGGCAGTCCTCCAAGGAGTCCAACTAAAGTGATTTTCTATCCTGGGACGTGCTCATTTTAAATATTCTTGGACACCAACTTGATAGCTGTGCCATTTGCGGCCAAGCCCCTTCCACACCTATTGTGAAATAAGTATTGATATTCATGCTAATGTGAGTATGCAGCTTACGACTGAGGTGCTCAAGGTTGATGAGTCGTATTCCACATGGTCAGCTAATTGTTGATATGAAAAATAAGTGTGTGATTAGGTACAAACAAAGCACACAACACATAAAAGCAGCTTATGTGGTCGTTCTTGGCACTCAAGAGCAGAGCCTAGTGGCAAAACACAGTTAAGGCTACCCCAAAGAGAAGCACTTATTCTTCCAGCAAAAAATGTATGCTTCCATTTAAGGTAACTGTAACGTGAAGCTAGGAGAAAACACTTGTTCAGAAAAGCAACACAAAATGCTTGTAGTCGAGTGGCCATTAACAGCTACTCCAACAAAAAGCACTTACTTCACACAAAACCGGTCAATGCTTTTGTTACGGTTGCTGTTGTGACATGTAGGGAAACATTAAAAAGTAGATGCTGTAATTCAATGCAGAATCAGACCCCAACTTAATAGCACTTTCTGTGGCCTGATAAAAGAAAGGTGCTCAAGTTGAAGTAGAATTCAGCATGTTCTGGAAAGCAGAGAGCTAAGGAAATGACCTCTAAGTAAAACAGTTACGACTACTGCAAAGAGAAGCACTTATGGGCTATGGATTCAAATAACGCTTCTGTTTGAAATAATGAGTGTGTTTCAATCAAAAGAAGAAGGATAGTATTATCAGGAGATGTTGCATAAGTCACGTCAAACTACCCCAACAAGTAGCACTTACTGAATTATGTAGACAAGTCAATGCTAGTGTTAGGGTACCAATTGTGACAAGTTTGGTAGGGAAAAGGCCACCGTTGGAGATCTCTGGTAAAGACTACTTACTGGTTTGGCAGACAACAGGCCACAGTCGTAGAGCTCTGGTAAAGACTGCTTACTGCTTACTCCTTGAATCCCCTTTATTGAGTTGGCAGTCCTCCAAGGAGTCCAACTAAAGTGATTTTCTATCCTGGGACGTGCTCATTTTAAATATTCTTGGACACCAACTGATAGCTGTGCCATTTGCAGCCAAGCCCCTTCCACACCTATTGTGAAATAAGTATTGGTCTTCATGCTAATGTGAGTATGCAGCTTACGACTGAGGTGCTCAAGGTTGATGAGTCGTATTCCACATGGTCAGCTAATTGTTGATATGAAAAATAAATGTGTGATTAGGTACAAACAAAGCACACAACACATAAAAGCAGCTTATGTGGTCGTTCTTGGCACTCAAGAGCAGAGCCTAGTGGCAAAACACAGTTAAGGCTACCCCAAAGAGAAGCACTTATTCTTCCAGCAAAAAATGTATGCTTCCATTTAAGGTAACTGTAACGTGAAGCTAGGAGAAAACACTTGTTCAGAAAAGCAACACAAAATGCTTGTAGTCGAGTAGCCATTAACAGCTACTCCAACAAAAAGCACTTACTGCACACAAAACCGGTCAATGCTTTTGTTACGGTTGCTGTTGTGACATGTAGGTACAAGTAGGGACACATTAAAAAGTAGTTGCTGTAATTCAATGCAGAATCAGACCCCAACTTAATAGCACTTTCTGTGGCCTGATAACAGAAAGGTGCTCAAGTTGAAGTAGAATTCAGCATGTTCTGGAAAGCAGAGAGCTAAGGAAATGACCTCTAAGTAAAACAGTTACGACTACCGCAAAGAGAAGCACTTATGGGCTATGGATTCAAATAACGCTTCTGTTTGAAATAATGAGTGTGTTTCAATCAAAAGAAGAAGGATAGTATTATCAGGAGATGTTGCATAAGTCACGTCAAACTACCCCAACAAGTAGCACTTACTGAATTATGTAGACAAGTCAATGCTAGTGTTAGGGTACCAATTGTGACAGGTTTGGTAGGGAAAAGGCCACAGTTGGAGATCTCTGGTAAAGACTACTTACTGGTTTGGTAGACAACAGGCCACAGTCGTAGAGCTCTGGTAAAAACTGCTTACTGCTTACTCCTTGAATCCCCTTTATTGAGTTGGCAGTCCTCCAAGGAGTCCAACTAAAGTGATTTTCTATCCTGGGACGTGCTCATTTTAAATATTCTTGGACACCAACTTGATAGCTGTGCCATTTGCGGCCAAGCCCCTTCCACACCTATTGTGAAATAAGTATTGATATTCATGCTAATGTGAGTATGCAGCTTACGACTGAGGTGCTCAAGGTTGATGAGTCGTATTCCACATGGTCAGCTAATTGTTGATATGAAAAATAAGTGTGTGATTAGGTACAAACAAAGCACACAACACATAAAAGCAGCTTATGTGGTCGTTCTTGGCACTCAAGAGCAGAGCCTAGTGGCAAAACACAGTTAAGGCTACCCCAAAGAGAAGCACTTATTCTTCCAGCAAAAAATGTATGCTTCCATTTAAGGTAACTGTAACGTGAAGCTAGGAGAAAACACTTGTTCAGAAAAGCAACACAAAATGCTTGTAGTCGAGTAGCCATTAACAGCTACTCCAACAAAAAGCACTTACTGCACACAAAACCGGTCAATGCTTTTGTTACGGTTGCTGTTGTGACATGTAGGTACAAGTAGGGACACATTAAAAAGTAGTTGCTGTAATTCAATGCAGAATCAGACCCCAACTTAATAGCACTTTCTGTGGCCTGATAACAGAAAGGTGCTCAAGTTGAAGTAGAATTCAGCATGTTCTGGAAAGCAGAGAGCTAAGGAAATGACCTCTAAGTAAAACAGTTACGACTACCGCAAAGAGAAGCACTTATGGGCTATGGATTCAAATAACGCTTCTGTTTGAAATAATGAGTGTGTTTCAATCAAAAGAAGAAGGATAGTATTATCAGGAGATGTTGCATAAGTCACGTCAAACTACCCCAACAAGTAGCACTTACTGAATTATGTAGACAAGTCAATGCTAGTGTTAGGGTACCAATTGTGACAGGTTTGGTAGGGAAAAGGCCACAGTTGGAGATCTCTGGTAAAGACTACTTACTGGTTTGGTAGACAACAGGCCACAGTCGTAGAGCTCTGGTAAAAACTGCTTACTGCTTACTCCTTGAATCCCCTTTATTGAGTTGGCAGTCCTCCAAGGAGTCCAACTAAAGTGATTTTCTATCCTGGGACGTGCTCATTTTAAATATTCTTGGACACCAACTTGATAGCTGTGCCATTTGCGGCCAAGCCCCTTCCACACCTATTGTGAAATAAGTATTGATATTCATGCTAATGTGAGTATGCAGCTTACGACTGAGGTGCTCAAGGTTGATGAGTCGTATTCCACATGGTCAGCTAATTGTTGATATGAAAAATAAGTGTGTGATTAGGTACAAACAAAGCACACAACACATAAAAGCAGCTTATGTGGTCGTTCTTGGCACTCAAGAGCAGAGCCTAGTGGCAAAACACAGTTAAGGCTACCCCAAAGAGAAGCACTTATTCTTCCAGCAAAAAATGTATGCTTCCATTTAAGGTAACTGTAACGTGAAGCTAGGAGAAAACACTTGTTCAGAAAAGCAACACAAAATGCTTGTAGTCGAGTGGCCATTAACAGCTACTCCAACAAAAAGCACTTACTGCACACAAAACCGGTCAATGCTTTTGTTACGGTTGCTGTTGTGACATGTAGGGAAACATTAAAAAGTAGATGCTGTAATTCAATGCAGAATCAGACCCCAACTTAATAGCACTTTCTGTGGCCTGATAAAAGAAAGGTGCTCAAGTTGAAGTAGAATTCAGCATGTTCTGGAAAGCAGAGAGCTAAGGAAATGACCTCTAAGTAAAACAGTTACGACTACTGCAAAGAGAAGCACTTATGCGCTGTGGATTCAAATAACACTTCTGTTTGAAGTAATGAGTGTGTTTCAATCAAAAGAAGAAGGATAGTATTATCAGGAGATGTTGCATAAGTCACATCAAACTACCCCAACAAGTAGCACTTACTGAATTATGTAGACAAGTCAATGCTAGTGTTAGGGTACCAATTGTGAGAGGTTTGGTAGGGAAAAGGCCACAGTTGGAGATCTCTGGTAAAGACTACTTACTGGTTTGGTAGACAACAGGCCACAGTCGTAGAGCTCTGGTAAAAACTGCTTACTGCTTACTCCTTGAATCCCCTTTATTGAGTTGGCAGTCCTCCAAGGAGTCCAACTAAAGTGATTTTCTATCCTGGGACGTGCTCATTTTAAATATTCTTGGACACCAACTTGATAGCTGTGCCATTTGCGGCCAAGCCCCTTCCACACCTATTGTGAAATAAGTATTGATATTCATGCTAATGTGAGTATGCAGCTTACGACTGAGGTGCTCAAGGTTGATGAGTCGTATTCCACATGGTCAGCTAATTGTTGATATGAAAAATAAGTGTGTGATTAGGTACAAACAAAGCACACAACACATAAAAGCAGCTTATGTGGTCGTTCTTGGCACTCAAGAGCAGAGCCTAGTGGCAAAACACAGTTAAGGCTACCCCAAAGAGAAGCACTTATTCTTCCAGCAAAAAATGTATGCTTCCATTTAAGGTAACTGTAACGTGAAGCTAGGAGAAAACACTTGTTCAGAAAAGCAACACAAAATGCTTGTAGTCGAGTGGCCATTAACAGCTACTCCAACAAAAAGCACTTACTTCACACAAAACCGGTCAATGCTTTTGTTACGGTTGCTGTTGTGACATGTAGGGAAACATTAAAAAGTAGATGCTGTAATTCAATGCAGAATCAGACCCCAACTTAATAGCACTTTCTGTGGCCTGATAAAAGAAAGGTGCTCAAGTTGAAGTAGAATTCAGCATGTTCTGGAAAGCAGAGAGCTAAGGAAATGACCTCTAAGTAAAACAGTTACGACTACTGCAAAGAGAAGCACTTATGGGCTATGGATTCAAATAACGCTTCTGTTTGAAATAATGAGTGTGTTTCAATCAAAAGAAGAAGGATAGTATTATCAGGAGATGTTGCATAAGTCACGTCAAACTACCCCAACAAGTAGCACTTACTGAATTATGTAGACAAGTCAATGCTAGTGTTAGGGTACCAATTGTGACAAGTTTGGTAGGGAAAAGGCCACCGTTGGAGATCTCTGGTAAAGACTACTTACTGGTTTGGTAGACAACAGGCCACAGTCGTAGAGCTCTGGTAAAGACTGCTTACTGCTTACTCCTTGAATCCCCTTTATTGAGTTGGCAGTCCTCCAAGGAGTCCAACTAAAGTGATTTTCTATCCTGGGACGTGCTCATTTTAAATATTCTTGGACACCAACTGATAGCTGTGCCATTTGCAGCCAAGCCCCTTCCACACCTATTGTGAAATAAGTATTGGTCTTCATGCTAATGTGAGTATGCAGCTTACGACTGAGGTGCTCAAGGTTGATGAGTCGTATTCCACATTGTCAGCTAATTGTTGATATGAAAAAGAAGTGTGTGATTAGGTAAAAACAATGCATACAACACATGAAAGCAGCATATGTGGTCGTTCTTGACACTCAAGAGCAGATCCTAGTGGCAAAACACAGTTAAGGCTACCCCAAAGAGAAGCACTTATTCATCCAGCAAAAAATGTATGCTTCCATTTAAGGTAACTTTAATATGAAGCTAGTATAAAACCCCAGTTCAGCAACACAAAATGCTTGTGGCTATTAACAGCTACCCCAACAAAAAGCACTTACTGCACAATACCGGTCAATGCTTTTGTTACGGTTGCTGTTGTGACATGTAGGGACACATTAAAAAGTAGTTGCTGTAATTCAATGCAGAATCAGACCCCAACTTAATAGCACTTTCTGTGGCCTGATAAAAGAAAGGTGCTCAAGTTGAAGTAGAATTCAGCATGTTCTGGAAAGCAGAGAGCTAAGGAAATGACCTCGAAGTAAAACAGTTACGACTACTGCAAAGAGAAGCACTTATGGGCTATGGATTCAAATAACGCTTCTGTTTGAAATAATGAGTGTGTTTCAATCAAAAGAAGAAGGATAGTATTATCAGGAGATGTTGCATAAGTCACGTCAAACTACCCCAACAAGTAGCACTTACTGAATTATGTAGACAAGTCAATGCTAGTGTTAGGGTACCAAGTGTGACAGGTTTGGTAGGGAAAAGGCCACAGATGGAAATCTCTGGTAAAGACTACTTACTGGTTTGGCAGACAACAGGCCACAGTCGTAGAGCTCTGGTAAAGACTGCTTACTGCTTACTCCTTGAATCCTATCTTTACTGGAACCCCTTTATTGAGTTGGCAGTCCTCCAAGGAGTCCAAATAAAGTGATTTTCTATCATGGGACGTGCTCATTTTAAATATTCTTGGACACCAACTGATAGCTGAACCATTTCCGGCCAAGCCCCTTCCACACCTATTGTGAATTTAGTATTGGTCTTCATGCTAATGTGAGTATGCAGCTTACGACTGAGGTGCTCAAGGTTGATGAGTCGTATTCCACATTGTCAGCTAATTGTTGATATGAAAAAGAAGTGTGTGATTAGGGAGAAACAATGCACACAACACATAAAAGCAGCATATGTGGTCATTCTTGGCACTCAAGAGCAGAGCCTAGTGGCAAAACACAGTTAAGGCTACCCCAAAGAGAAGCACTTATTCTTCCAGCAAAAAATGTATGCTTCATTTTAAGGTAACTGTAATGTGAAGCTAGGAGAAAACCCTTGTTCAGAAAAGCAACACAAAATGCTTGTAGTCGAGTGGCCATTAACAGCTACTCCAACAAAAAGCACTTACTGCACACAAAACCGGTCAATTCTTTTGTTACGGTTGCTGTTGTGACATGTAGGGTCACATTAAAAAGTAGTTGCTGTAATTCAATGCAGAATCAGACCCCAACTTAATAGCACTTTCTGTGGCCTGATAAAAGAAAGGTGCTCAAGTTGAAGTAGAATTCAGCATGTTCTGGAAAGCAGAGAGCTAAGGAAATGACCTCTAAGTAAAACAGTTACGACTACCGCAAAGAGAAGCACTTATGCGCTACGGATTCAAATAATGCTTCTGTTTGAAATAATGAGTGAGTTTCAATCAAAATAAGAAGGATAGTATTATCAGGAGATGTTGCATAAGTCACGTCAAACTACCCCAACAAGTAGCACTTACTGAATTATGTAGACAAGTCAATGCTAGTGTTAGGGTACCAATTGTGACAGGTTTGGTAGGGAAAATGCCACAGTTGGAGATCTCTGGTAAAGACTACTTACTGGTTTGGTAGACAACAGGCCACAGTCGTAGAGCTCTGGTAAAAACTGCTTACTGCTTACTCCTTGAATCCCCTTTATTGAGTTGGCAGTCCTCCAAGGAGTCCAACTAAAGTGATTTTCTATCCTGGGACGTGCTCATTTTAAATATTCTTGGACACCAACTTGATAGCTGTGCCATTTGCGGCCAAGCCCCTTCCACACCTATTGTGAAATAAGTATTGATATTCATGCTAATGTGAGTATGCAGCTTACGACTGAGGTGCTCAAGGTTGATGAGTCGTATTCCACATGGTCAGCTAATTGTTGATATGAAAAATAAGTGTGTGATTAGGTACAAACAAAGCACACAACACATAAAAGCAGCTTATGTGGTCGTTCTTGGCACTCAAGAGCAGAGCCTAGTGGCAAAACACAGTTAAGGCTACCCCAAAGAATAGCACTTATTCATCCAGCAAAAAATGTATGCCATTTAAGGTAACTTTAATATGAAGCTAGTATAAAACCCCAGTTCAGCAACACAAAATGCTTGTGGCTATTAACAACTACCCCAACAAAAAGCACTTACTGCACAATACCGGTCAATGCTTTTGTTACGGTTGCTTTTGTGACATGTAGGGACACATTAAAAAGTAGATGCTGTAATTCAATGCAGAATCAGACCCCAACTTAATAGCACTTTCTGTGGCCTGATAAAAGAAAGGTGCTCAAGTTGAAGTAGAATTCAGCATGTTCTGGAAAGCAGAGAGCTAAGGAAATGACCTCTAAGTAAAACAGTTACGACTACCGCAAAGAGAAGCACTTATGCGCTACGGATTCAAATAACGCCTCTGTTTGAAATAATGAGTGTGTTTCAATCAAAAGAAGAAGGATAGTATTATCAGGAGATGTTGCATAAGTCACGTCAAACTACCCCAACAAGTAGCACTTACTGAATTATGTAGACAAGTCAATGCTAGTGTTAGGGTACCAATTGTGGCAGGTTTGGTAGGGAAAAGGCCACAGTTGGAGATCTCTGGTAAAGACTACTTTCTGTTTTGGCAGACAACAGGCCACAACACATTAAAAAGTAGTTGCTGTAATTCAATGCAGAATCAGACCCCAACTTAACAAGAACACAACACTTGAAAGCAGTTCATGTGGTCGTTCTTGGCACTCAAGAGCAGATCCTAGTGGCAAAACACAGTTAAGCCTACCCCAAAGAGAAGCACTTATTCATCCAGCAAAAAATGTATGCTTAACAAGAACACAACACTTGAAAGCAGTTCATGTAGTCGTTCTTGGCACTCAAGAGCAGATCCTAGTGGCAAAACACAGTTAAGCCTACCCCAAAGAGAAGCACTTATTCATCCAGCAAAAAATTTATGCTTCCATTTTAAGGTAACATTAATATGAAGCTAGGAGAAAACCCCTGTTCAGAAAAGCAACACAAAATGCTTTTCGTCAAGTGGCCATTAACAACTACCCCAACAACAAAAAAATTACTGCACACATAACTGGTCAATGCTTTTGTTAGGGATGCTGTTGTGACAAGTAGGTACAAGTAGGGACACATTAAAAAGTAGTTGCTGTAATTCAATGCAGAATCAGACCCCAACTTAATAGCACTTTCTGTGGCCTGATAAAAGAAAGGTGCTCAAGTTGAAGTAGAATTCAGCATGTTATGGAAAGCAGAGAGCTAAGGAAATGACCTCTAATGAAAGCTAACTAATGAAAGCAGCATATGTGGTCGTTCTTGACACTCAAGAGCAGATCCTAGTGGCAAAACACAGTTAAGGCTACCCCAAAGAATAGCACTTATTCATCCAGCAAAAAATGTATGCCATTTAAGGTAACTTTAATATGAAGCTAGTATAAAACCCCAGTTCAGCAACACAAAATGCTTGTGGCTATTAACAACTACCCCAACAAAAAGCACTTACTGCACAATACCGGTCAATGCTTTTGTTACGGTTGCTTTTGTGACAAGTAGGGACACATTAAAAAGTAGATGCTGTAATTCAATGCAGAATCAGACCCCAACTTAATAGCACTTTCTGTGGCCTGATAACAGAAAGGTGCTCAAGTTGAAGTAGAATTCAGCATGTTCTGGAAAGCAGAGAGCTAAGGAAATTACCTCTAAGTAAAACAGTTACGACTACTGCAAAGAGAAGCACTTATGCGCTACGGATTCAAATAACGCCTCTGTTTGAAATAATGAGTGTGTTTCAATCAAAAGAAGAAGGATAGTATTATCAGGAGATGTTGCAGAAGTCACGTCAAACTACCCCAACAAGTAGCACTTACTGAATTATGTAGACAAGTCAATGCTAGTGTTAGGGTACCAAGTGTGACAGGTTTGGTAGGGAAAAGGCCACAGTTGGAGATCTCTGGTAAAGACTACTTACTGGTTTGGTAGACAACAGGCCACAGTCGTAGAGCTCTGGTAAAAACTGCTTACTGCTTACTCCTTGAATCCTATCTTTACTGGAATCCCTTTATTGAGTTGGCAGTCCTCCAAGGAGTCCAACTAAAGTGATTTTCTATCCTGGGACGTGCTCATTTTAAATATTCTTGGACACCAACTTGATAGCTGTGCCATTTGCGGCCAAGCCCCTTCCACACCTATTGTGAAATAAGTATTGGTCTTCATGCTAATGTAAGTATGAAGCTTACGACTGAGGTGCTCAAGGTTGATGAGTTGTATTCCACATTGTCAGCTAATTGTTGATATAAAAAATAAGTGTGTGATTAGGTACAAACAATGCACACAACTAATGAAAGCAGCATATGTGGTCGTTCTTGACACTCAAGAGCAGATCCTAGTGGCAAAACACAGTTAAGGCTACCCCAAAGAATAGCACTTATTCATCCAGCAAAAAATGTATGCCATTTAAGGTAACTTTAATATGAAGCTAGTATAAAACCCCAGTTCAGCAACACAAAATGCTTGTGGCTATTAACAACTACCCCAACAAAAAGCACTTACTGCACAATACCGGTCAATGCTTTTGTTACGGTTGCTTTTGTGACATGTAGGGACACATTAAAAAGTAGATGCTGTAATTCAATGCAGAATCAGACCCCAACTTAATAGCACTTTCTGTGGCCTGATAAAAGAAAGGTGCTCAAGTTGAAGTAGAATTCAGCATGTTCTGGAAAGCAGAGAGCTAAGGAAATGACCTCTAAGTAAAACAGTTACGACTACCACAAAGAGAAGCACTTATGCGCTACAGATTCAAATAACGCCTCTGTTTGAAATAATGAGTGTGTTTCAATCAAAAGAAGAAGGATAGTATTATCAGGAGATGTTGCATAAGTCACGTCAAACTACCCCAACAAGTAGCACTTACTGAATTATGTAGACAAGTCAATGCTAGTGTTAGGGTACCAATTGTGACAGGTTTGGTAGGGAAAATGCCACAGTTGGAGATCTCTGGTAAAGACTACTTACTGGTTTGGTAGACAACAGGCCACAGTCGTAGAGCTCTGGTAAAAACTGCTTACTGCTTACTCCTTGAATCCCCTTTATTGAGTTGGCAGTCCTCCAAGGAGTCCAACTAAAGTGATTTTCTATCCTGGGACGTGCTCATTTTAAATATTCTTGGACACCAACTTGATAGCTGTGCCATTTGCGGCCAAGCCCCTTCCACACCTATTGTGAAATAAGTATTGATATTCATGCTAATGTGAGTATGCAGCTTACGACTGAGGTGCTCAAGGTTGATGAGTCGTATTCCACATGGTCAGCTAATTGTTGATATGAAAAATAAGTGTGTGATTAGGTACAAACAAAGCACACAACACATAAAAGCAGCTTATGTGGTCGTTCTTGGCACTCAAGAGCAGAGCCTAGTGGCAAAACACAGTTAAGGCTACCCCAAAGAATAGCACTTATTCATCCAGCAAAAAATGTATGCCATTTAAGGTAACTTTAATATGAAGCTAGTATAAAACCCCAGTTCAGCAACACAAAATGCTTGTGGCTATTAACAACTACCCCAACAAAAAGCACTTACTGCACAATACCGGTCAATGCTTTTGTTACGGTTGCTTTTGTGACATGTAGGGACACATTAAAAAGTAGATGCTGTAATTCAATGCAGAATCAGACCCCAACTTAATAGCACTTTCTGTGGCCTGATAAAAGAAAGGTGCTCAAGTTGAAGTAGAATTCAGCATGTTCTGGAAAGCAGAGAGCTAAGGAAATGACCTCTAAGTAAAACAGTTACGACTACCGCAAAGAGAAGCACTTATGCGCTACGGATTCAAATAACGCCTCTGTTTGAAATAATGAGTGTGTTTCAATCAAAAGAAGAAGGATAGTATTATCAGGAGATGTTGCATAAGTCACGTCAAACTACCCCAACAAGTAGCACTTACTGAATTATGTAGACAAGTCAATGCTAGTGTTAGGGTACCAATTGTGGCAGGTTTGGTAGGGAAAAGGCCACAGTTGGAGATCTCTGGTAAAGACTACTTTCTGTTTTGGCAGACAACAGGCCACAACACATTAAAAAGTAGTTGCTGTAATTCAATGCAGAATCAGACCCCAACTTAACAAGAACACAACACTTGAAAGCAGTTCATGTGGTCGTTCTTGGCACTCAAGAGCAGATCCTAGTGGCAAAACACAGTTAAGCCTACCCCAAAGAGAAGCACTTATTCATCCAGCAAAAAATGTATGCTTAACAAGAACACAACACTTGAAAGCAGTTCATGTGGTCGTTCTTGGCACTCAAGAGCAGATCCTAGTGGCAAAACACAGTTAAGCCTACCCCAAAGAGAAGCACTTATTCTTCCAGCAAAAAATGTATGCTTCCATTTAAGGTAACTGTAACGTGAAGCTAGGAGAAAACACTTGTTCAGAAAAGCAACACAAAATGCTTGTAGTCGAGTGGCCATTAACAGCTACTCCAACAAAAAGCACTTACTGCACACAAAACCGGTCAATGCTTTTGTTACGGTTGCTGTTGTGACATGTAGGGAAACATTAAAAAGTAGATGCTGTAATTCAATGCAGAATCAGACCCCAACTTAATAGCACTTTCTGTGGCCTGATAAAAGAAAGGTGCTCAAGTTGAAGTAGAATTCAGCATGTTCTGGAAAGCAGAGAGCTAAGGAAATGACCTCTAAGTAAAACAGTTACGACTACTGCAAAGAGAAGCACTTATGCGCTGTGGATTCAAATAACACTTCTGTTTGAAGTAATGAGTGTGTTTCAATCAAAAGAAGAAGGATAGTATTATCAGGAGATGTTGCATAAGTCACATCAAACTACCCCAACAAGTAGCACTTACTGAATTATGTAGACAAGTCAATGCTAGTGTTAGGGTACCAATTGTGAGAGGTTTGGTAGGGAAAATGCCACAGTTGGAGATCTCTGGTAAAGACTACTTACTGGTTTGGTAGACAACAGGCCACAGTCGTAGAGCTCTGGTAAAAACTGCTTACTGCTTACTCCTTGAATCCCCTTTATTGAGTTGGCAGTCCTCCAAGGAGTCCAACTAAAGTGATTTTCTATCCTGGGACGTGCTCATTTTAAATATTCTTGGACACCAACTTGATAGCTGTGCCATTTGCGGCCAAGCCCCTTCCACACCTATTGTGAAATAAGTATTGATATTCATGCTAATGTGAGTATGCAGCTTACGACTGAGGTGCTCAAGGTTGATGAGTCGTATTCCACATGGTCAGCTAATTGTTGATATGAAAAATAAGTGTGTGATTAGGTACAAACAAAGCACACAACACATAAAAGCAGCTTATGTGGTCGTTCTTGGCACTCAAGAGCAGAGCCTAGTGGCAAAACACAGTTAAGGCTACCCCAAAGAGAAGCACTTATTCTTCCAGCAAAAAATGTATGCTTCCATTTAAGGTGACTGTAACGTGAAGCTAGGAGAAAACACTTGTTCAGAAAAGCAACACAAAATGCTTGTAGTCGAGTGGCCATTAACAGCTACTCCAACAAAAAGCACTTACTTCACACAAAACCGGTCAATGCTTTTGTTACGGTTGCTGTTGTGACATGTAGGGAAACATTAAAAAGTAGATGCTGTAATTCAATGCAGAATCAGACCCCAACTTAATAGCACTTTCTGTGGCCTGATAAAAGAAAGGTGCTCAAGTTGAAGTAGAATTCAGCATGTTCTGGAAAGCAGAGAGCTAAGGAAATGACCTCTAAGTAAAACAGTTACGACTACTGCAAAGAGAAGCACTTATGCGCTGTGGATTCAAATAACACTTCTGTTTGAAGTAATGAGTGTGTTTCAATCAAAAGAAGAAGGATAGTATTATCAGGAGATGTTGCATAAGTCACATCAAACTACCCCAACAAGTAGCACTTACTGAATTATGTAGACAAGTCAATGCTAGTGTTAGGGTACCAATTGTGACAGGTTTGGTAGGGAAAAGGCCACAGTTGGAGATCTCCGGTAAAGACTACTTACTGGTTTGTTAGTTCATGTGGTCGTTCTTGGCACTCAAGAGCAGATCCTAGTGGCAAATCACAGTTAAGCCTACCCCAAAGAGAAGCACTTATTCATCCAGCAAAAAATGTATGCTTCCATTTAAGGTAACATTAATATGAAGCTAGGAGAAAACCCCTGTTCAGAAAAGCAACACAAAATGCTTGTCGTCAAGTGGCCATTAACAACTACCCCAACAAAAAAAATTACTGCACACATAACTGGTCAATGCTTTGTTAGGGTTGCTGTTGTGACATGTAGGTACAAGTAGGGACACATTAAAAAGTAGTTGCTGTAATTCAATGCAGAATCAGACCCCAACTTAATAGCACTTTCTGTGGCCTGATAACAGAAAGGTGCTCAAGTTGAAGTAGAATTCAGCATGTTCTGGAAAGCAGAGAGCTAAGGAAATGACCTCTAAGTAAAACAGTTACGACTACCGCAAAGAGAAGCACTTATGGGCTATGGATTCAAATAACGCTTCTGTTTGAAATAATGAGTGTGTTTCAATCAAAAGAAGAAGGATAGTAATATCAGGAGATGTTGCATAAGTCACGTCAAACTACCCCAACAAGTAGCACTTACTGAATTATGTAGACAAGTCAATGCTAGTGTTAGGGTACCAATTGTGACAGGTTTGGTAGGGAAAATGCCACAGTTGGAGATCTCTGGTAAAGACTACTTACTGGTTTGGTAGACAACAGGCCACAGTCGTAGAGCTCTGGTAAAAACTGCTTACTGCTTACTCCTTGAATCCCCTTTATTGAGTTGGCAGTCCTCCAAGGAGTCCAACTAAAGTGATTTTCTATCCTGGGACGTGCTCATTTTAAATATTCTTGGACACCAACTTGATAGCTGTGCCATTTGCGGCCAAGCCCCTTCCACACCTATTGTGAAATAAGTATTGATATTCATGCTAATGTGAGTATGCAGCTTACGACTGAGGTGCTCAAGGTTGATGAGTCGTATTCCACATGGTCAGCTAATTGTTGATATGAAAAATAAGTGTGTGATTAGGTACAAACAAAGCACACAACACATAAAAGCAGCTTAGTGGCAAAACACAGTTAAAAACTACCCCAAACAGAAGCACTTATTCATCCAGCAAAAAATGTATGCTTCAATTTAAGGTACATTTAATGTGAAGCTAGTATAAAACCCCAGTTCAGCAACACAAAATGCTTGTGGCTATTAACAGCTACCCCAACAAAAAGCACTTACTGCACAATACCGGTCAATGCATTTGTTAGGGTTGCTGTTGTGACATGTAGGGACACATTAAAAAGTAGTTGCTGTAATTCAATGCAGAATCGGACCCCAACTTAATAGCACTTTCTGTGGCCTGATAAAAGAAAGGTGCTCAAGTTGAAGTAGAATTCAGCATGTTCTGGAAAGCAGAGAGCTAAGGAAATGACCTCTAAGTAAAACAGTTACGACTACCGCAAAGAGAAGCACTTATGCGCTATGGATTCAAATAATGCTTCTGTTTGAAATAATGAGTGAGTTTCAATCAAAATAAGAAGGAAAGTATTATCAGGAGATGTTGCATAAGTCACGTCAAACTACCCCAACAAGTAGCACTTACTGAATTATGTAGACAATTCAATGCTAGTGTTAGGGTACCAAGTGTGACAGGTTTGGTAGGGAAAAGGCCACAGATGGAAATCTCTGGTAAAGACTACTTACTGGTTTGGCAGACAACAGGCCACAGTCGTAGAGCTCTGGTAAAGACTGCTTATTGCTTACTCCTTGAATCCCCTTTATTGAGTTGGCAGTCCTCCAAGGAGTCCAACTAAAGTGATTTTCTATCCTGGGACATGCTCATTTTAAATATTCTTGGACACCAACTGATAGCTGTGCCATTTGCAGCCAAGCCCCTTCCACACCTATTGTGAAATAAGTATTGGTCTTCATGCTAATGTGAGTATGCAGCTTACGACTGAGGTGTTCAAGGTTGATGAGTCGTATTCCACATGGTCAGCTAATTGTTGATATGAAAAATAAGTGTGTGATTAGGTACAAACAAAGCACACAACACATAAAAGCAGCTTATGTGGTCATTCTTGGCACTCAAGAGCAGAGCCTAGTGGCAAAACATTTTCTATCCTGGGACGTGCTCATTTTATATTTTATTGGACACCAACTGATAGCTGTGCCATTTGCGGCCAAGCCCCTTCCACACCTATTGTGAAATAAGTATTGATATTCATGCTAATGTGAGTATGCAGCTTACGACTGAGGTGCTCAAGGTTGATGAGTCGTATTCCACATGGTCAGCTAATTGTTGATCTGAAAAATAAGTGTGTGATTAGGTACAAACAAAGCACACAACACATAAAAGCAGCTTATGTGGTCGTTCTTGGCACTCAAGAGCAGAGCCTAGTGGCAAAACACAGTTAAGGCTACCCCAAAGAGAAGCACTTATTCATCCAGCAAAAAATGTATGCTTCCATTTAAGGTAACATTAATATGAAGCTAGGAGAAAACCCCTGTTCAGAAAAGCAACACAAAATGCTTGTCGTCAAGTGGCCATTAACAACTACCCCAACAAAAAAAATTACTGCACACATAACTGGTCAATGCTTTGTTAGGGTTGCTGTTGTGACATGTAGATACAAGTAGGGACACATTAAAAAGTAGTTGCTGTAATTCAATGCAGAATCAGACCCCAACTTAATAGCACTTTCTGTGGCCTGATAACAGAAAGGTGCTCAAGTTGAAGTAGAATTCAGCATGTTATGGAAAGCAGAGAGCTAAGGAAATGACCTCTAAGTAAAACAGTTACGACTACTGCAAAGAGAAGCACTTATGGGCTATGGATTCAAATAACGCTTCTGTTTGAAATAATGAGTGTGTTTCAATCAAAAGAAGAAGGATAGTATTATCAGGAGATGTTGCATAAGTCACGTCAAACTACCCCAACAAGTAGCACTTACTGAATTATGTAGACAAGTCAATGCTAGTGTTAGGGTACCAAGTGTGACAGGTTTGGTAGGGAAAAGGCCACAGTTGGAGATCTCTGGTAAAGACTACTTACTGGTTTGGTAGACAACAGGCCAC